>NC_056745.1:389397874-389697874 GCF_019279795.1 Protopterus annectens | reverse complement strand
TTTATGCCTAAGGTAGTGACCAGTGTGGCCCTTAACCAAACAATTCACTTGCCTACCTTTTACCCAAACCCACAGAATAAGGGTGAGAGACTTCTGCATTCTTTGGACATTCACAGACAGCTATGCTTCTACTTGGACAGAACCAAAGCTTTCAGAAAAACTGAGCAACTTCTAGTAGCATATGCTGCAGGATCACAAGGAAAGCCTGTTTCAAAGCAGACTATTTCCAAGTGGATAGACCACTGCATTCATTTCTGCTATTCCCAGCATGGCAAATCAGTGCCTAAGGGCATTAAGCCACATTCCACCAGAGCAGCAGCCACTTCAGCAGCCTTCCTCAGAGAAGTACCAACCAAAAACATCTTAGAGGCTGCAACTTGGAGTTCAGTGCATACTTTTACAAAGCACTATCACTTACTTCTCTACTCTAAATCCAGGGCAGGCTTTGCCACTGCAGTTCTGCAGGGCCTGATAGCCTCTCCTAATCCTATTTAGCACCAGCCTCTCAATCAAAGCTTTGGGATTCAACCCAATTGTAATGACTGCAACAGTGAAACACGATGAACATAGTACAGTTGTGTACCTACCATAAATGTAGATGTTCGAGTGTATTCACTGTTGCAGTCCAGGTTACCCTCCCACCATCCCCCTTTTCCTTGCTGGGACTTATCTGTTCTTCTCTATTCTATACAACCTATGTGGTGTATTTGCTTGTAGATGAAGGAAAAGTTGTTTTTGGTTATGCATGCTTATTGGCATTAGTGTGCCTACCATTTTAGGGGCACCTGACATCTGGGGCAAGAAAAAACAAAGAAAATGGCGTTGGCTGCATCTTTTATACCCCTGGCGCACTGACGCTGGACCTAGACTTTGGAACTCAGGCCGACTGCGGGTAGCCTGCCAGCAGGATAACCCAATTGTAATGACTGCAACAGTGAATACACTCGAACATCTACATTTATGGTAAGCAAATGGGCGAGCCCAGATATAGAAGTGTTTGCCTCCCCCCAGAACCCTCATCTGGACAAATTTTGCACAAGGATTCCCCACAAACTAGCTTTGAAAGTGGATGCTCTATCCTTCAGCTGGAAAAACCTATCAGTTTATGCCTTTCCTCCTCTGCTTCTGCTCTCCAAGGTACTACTAATGATCAAACAGGACAAGCCAAGGACGATTTTAATTGCACCAGACTGGCCTCACCAACACTGGTACCCACTCTTGCACAGTGTGTCACACTTGGCTCCATGGCACCTGCCTCAGACTCCTTCCCTTGTGCAGGAGAACCAGATTCTGCACCCTCAGCTGCAAACCCTGAACCTAGCAGCCTAGCTAATTACCTAATCTCTCCTTTACCATCCCTCAGTAAATCAGTGATGGATATCATTTTAGAGGCAAGGAGGCCTAGTACTAGAAAATCTTATGCTGCAAAATGGAAAAGATTCTGTGCCTGGAACCAATCTCAAGGAATGAACGCAGCAGTGCCCAATTTACCTCAGATTCTGCAATAGTTGACTGAGGTGCTTCACAAGGGCTTATTTTTTTCCTCCATCAAAATTCATGCCTCAGCCATTTCAGCTCATTATAGCACAAAGCCTCCCCTCTTCTCCCACCCACTGTTCAAGCAGTTCCTCAGAAGGGCCAAAAATTTAAGGCCACCCAGGAGAGCTCCAACTCCAGCCTGGGATCTTAAGTTTGTCTTGGAGAAACTCACTCTTCTTCCTTTTGAGCCAGCTGCTACTGCAGATTTAAAATTTCTTTCCTGGAAAACAGCTTTCCTTTTAGCAATCACTTCTGCAAGAAGGGTATCTGAATTACAGGCCCTTATGGCAGTGGAACCTTTCATCATGTTTCATGCGGACAGGGTGTCACTCAGAACCAACCTCTCCTTCATGCCCAAGGTGGTATCCGGTGTGGCTCTTAATCAGTCCATTCATTTGCCTACCTTCTTTCCTAACCCACAGAACAAAGGGGAACGAATACTACACTCTTTAGATGTGCACAGACAGCTTAGATTCTACTTGAGACAGGACTAAAGCTCATAGGAAACAACTGCTGGTTGCATTTGTTACACAGAGGGGAAGGCTATTTCAAAGTAAACCATTTCTAAATGGATAAGCCATTGCATTCATTTCTGCTATAAGCACCATGGAAAACCTATCCCACAGGGCATCAGACCCCATTCAACCAGGGCTGCATCTACCTCTACAGCCTTTCTCAGGGGCGTCCCTACTAGGGACATTGTAGAAGCTGCTACCTGGAGTTCTGTACATACGTTCACCAAGCATTGTCATTTGCCAATTTTCTCTAAATCCAGAGCTGGTTTTGCCAGCAGGGCCTTATAGCTGGTCCTCATTCTATTTAAATTCCTCCTCCCAACCTTAGCTTTGGGAATCTACCCAAATATAATGTCTGCAACGGTGAAACACAGAGAACATAGTACAGTTGTGTACACTTACCATAAATGTACAAGTTAGAGTGTATTCACTGTTGCAGTCCTGGTTACCCTCCCTCCAGCCCCCTTTCTTCTTTTGGCTATACCTCTACTCTCACTTACTATGCCCTAAAAGTTTTTTGGTGTATTTGCTTTTTTGTTGGTGGTATATCCTTGTATTTATAGATTTGATTGCTTCCCATTAGGGGGGGCACCTGACATCTGGGGCAAGAAAAACTGATGTAATGGTGTCGGCTGTATGTTTTATACCTCTGACGACCTGACGTCATGGAAGAAGGGAGAGTAACCGACGCAGGACCCAAGACTTTGTTAATCAGGCCGACTGAGGGCTACTGCAAGCAGATAACCCAAATGTAATGACTGCAACAGTGAATATGCTTGAACATCTACATTTATGGTAAGTGTACAAAACTGTACTTTCCATTTTCTTTCTATGCTGAATAATGTTGGATAAATCCCATTTCTTTTTTTCCTGCAGTTATTAGAGACCCTTTGAAATCAGTCAGCAAACTTGATCTGAGGTAAATCAGCTGGGAGGAGGGAATTGTGGGTAGGGGAGAAGTCTGAGCTCTCTTGTCCAGTACTCTGGTATAAGGCATTGAAGTCAGATCTGACTGGATCTGACAGCCCACATATTGACTCAAGCAAAAAGACAACATGGAGCTATACATTAAGTACATAACTTTTGATGTAATGGGATCCTATCTCGCCTACATTCACAACATATGGGTTCGGAGCCGATCCATCGGCTCCGACTCGGCAACTAATACACTAGCACGAAGTCTCTCATTGGCTGGGCTACTCCCTATCCCAGGATGCACTACACCTGCTTCCCCAGATCTCGTTTGCCGCTTTACAAGCTGGACGTGGTCTCGACTTGGCTGGAGCTAAGTGGTTCTTTTTACCTTTATTGGTCTTTGACCTTGGGGTTTTTTGTCATATATTAACCAAACAGCTGTTTTCACAGCTATTCCTTATTATTCTTATACTATTTGTTACATTTGAGTGCTTGAGTGTCTTCTGGTACTTTATTTTTTTCAGTCGGGCAAGGCCCGTTTAAGTTAGAGGGCCTTTGCCCTACCTTTGTGTGCTATTTAGCCTTAATTGTTTTTTGTGGTTAATTGTTTTTTCGGGCCAAGCCCATTTAAATTAGAGGGCTTTGGGCCGTTGGACTTGTTTTGTCTGTTTGTTTGTGAGGTAAATTTTTTTCCTTAGTACTCGCGCCAGTGTGTCTCGCGCTTTTCAGTTGGCGCTTTTCTTTTATAGTGCTTACTTATTGTGTTAAAGTCATACTTGTTGAAGGGCCTGTACTATGTCTAAGGAACAAAAATCAGGTTTCAAAAAATGCACTCGGTGCAGTTATAAAATGTCCATCACAGACAGCCATTCAATCTGTGTTTATTGTTTGGGGCCGAAACACCTGCAAGAGACTTGTAGCGTATGTCATGCTTTTTCTGCTAGAGTTCTTCAAGAGCGCAAGAACAAGTTGATATTGAAAGGGCTTATCAAACCTTCTTTTGAGGAAGCCTTAAATCCTCCTGTTGCTTCCAAAAAGAAAAGATTGTCGGCACCGACAAGTCCGTCGGAGCCGACTTCTAAAAAGACAAAATTGACCTCTTCTTCCTCGGCTCCACTGACTTCGGGGCCGAGGGTCGAAGGGTCTGCCTCGATACCTCTTACTTCGGCTCCATTGCCTTCGGAGCCGCAAGTTGGAGTATCGAGAGGTGAATCACCTCCATCGGTTCCAATGGCTTCGGAGCCGGTGGAAGTGTGCAGCTCAGACTCTTCCCCCTCGGCTCCGAAGAAGGCTCCTTCGGTGCCGATGGTGGTCCAGGCTGTGGTGGAGTCGGCGCCGATAGTATTGGAGCCGTTTCGGAGCCGGTCCCCTTCTCTCTCGGAGCCGAGAGGAAAGTCTTCTCGAGTGTCTACCTCCTCTAAATCCTCGAGACTGTCAGATTCGAACCTGGATAGGGTTTTACAGAGGCTTTTCCAATCTCCAGTGTTTACTAAAATGGTCTCGGCTCCAGCACAGTTTGCTTCGGAGCCGATCCCCCCTCCAACACATTCGAATCCTCCTCCAACCTCTTCAGAGCCGTTGGAGCCGGTGGTGGTGGAGCTATGTGGAGCCATACGGTCGGAGCAGAGACCCCTTACAGGTCCTCGGCTCCGACTGTGCTTCCTACCCTGTCCTCCGGTTCTGGGTTTGGTACTGCGACCTCTTCAGCCGGGCCCGAGGGGAATACTTTGGGATTGGGTGCTTCGGTGCCTAGTCTTCCTCTCGGAGCATCGGCTGCTGGAATTCCCAGTGCCATCGTGGCCTCTAGACCAGTGACCTCTTTGGATTCTGGAGGTCTGGCCTTTGAGGCCATGAGGAGCGCGCTGGCCATGCCTTTGCCGGTTCAACAAGATTCTACCTCACCGTCCCTAGATTTGGAGACTGGTGCCTCTGTTGTGTTGCAGCCCCCCGGCAGCGGGGCCCCAGGGCCTGAGGATACCCCCATCGGGGGTTCCCTTCTTCTGGGTGGTCCGTCCGAAACTGCTTCGGACGAACCCCCACGGAAGAAATTGTGTAAGAGGAAGCACGTAGACTCCCAAGATGAGTCTATTACATCGGATACTGACCTCGATGACGCAGAAGGGTCCCCCAAATCATCTTCGGATGATGTCTCCTTCTCAGATATCTTGGAGATTCTGAGACAGAGAGGTGACTGGCAGGCCAAAACCCCTTCAGCTGAGTAGTCAGTCTTCCTCAAGGCCTTTGGGGCCCAGCCTTCCGCCTCCTGGGTGTCTCCGCCCTTCGATGAACTCCTTGATTTGATTTCTCGAAGGGTGTGGGAACACCCTGATTCTGTGGAACCGGTGCCTGTGAGGCCCAATAAATTTTTGTCAGCCCCCCCCCCAGAAGGAGTTTCTCACAAAGGGTGTGTCTGTAGATGCTTTGGTGGTGGCTTCTGCCACACAGCAGGACGTGGCAGAGGCTTCGACATCTATTCATCCTCCTAATAAGGATTCTAGGAGTATGGATAGGTACGGGAAGCGTACCCTGTCCTCAGCGGCCTTTACCTTACGGTCGCTGAACTATTTATGTCATTTTACGAGGCTCCAAAGGGATCTTCTCAAAGAGCTAAATGACTCTCTTGTTGGTAATCTACCTGAGGCGCTGGCCCCGACTGTTGGCGCACAGATGACTACCCTCTTTTCTATTGTTAACTCGTCCATGAGGCTCATCTCATATGCGGCCGAAGGGGCGAGTAGAGCAGCGGGAACAGGCGTTGCCCTCAGGAGACAAGCCTGGTTACGCTTGTGTTCGTTCACGGAGGCTTTCAAGTCTTCCTTCACGCCTTTGATGGGTCATCCTTGTTTGGACCCAAGGTGAAGGACACACTAACTAGGTGCGAGCAGGAGGGCAAGACTTTGACTGCCGTTGGGGCCCAATTTTCCGCTCCTTCTAGGCCTTACCCCAAGGCCGGGAGAGGAGGGAAAATGTGGTTTAAAAAATCTCAGAAGTCTTTCCCTACTCCACCCAGTGATTCCCCCTCCAGAGGCAGGGGGGGGGGGAATTTTGGAAGACGCCGCCCCAGAGGTGGCAGAGGCCCCCGTAATTCTGGAGACCGCGATTCCTTTCGTGGTTCTTCATACAACCAGCGTTCCTGAGTTGTTGCCCGACTGTGCATCTCCGGAGCCAGTCGGGGATCGCTGCGGCACACCCACAAGCTTGGGAATCCATAACAAGCGATCAGTGGGTGCTTCGCATTATTACCGGAGGATATATCATTCCTTCAACCAACCTCCTCATTCTTTAAGGGAAATCCCGTACGTGCCACCCAGACAGCGAGATCAAGCAGCATTAGAGGTTGCAAAGATGCTAGAAAAAGAGCCATCCAGCCTGTCCCCATCGACCAGATCGGATCAGGAACTTACTCAAAATTATTTTGGTACCAAAAGACAGGGGACTTCAGGCCCATTTTGGACCTCAGTTCATTGAATCGTTTCGTAAAGAAGTCCAAATTCCGAATGGTCACTCTTCAATCTATTCTTCCTTTGCTGGAAAAAGATGCATGGATGTGCTCCATAGATCTCCAGGACGCTTACTATCACATTCCCATAGCTCAAGAGTCCAGGAGACATTTATGCTTCCGCCTCGGAGCCAGTCATTTTCAATTCCGAGCACTGCCCTTTGGTCTCACCACAGCCCCCAGGGTGTTCACCAAGTGTCTGGCAGTGGTAACTGCTCACCTGAGAAGTCTGGGATTCCAGGTGTTTCCTTATCTAGACGACTGGCTCCTTACTGCCACCTCCGAGCATCTACTACTCCAAGCGCTCAGAGCCACGTTCACCTTGGGCCGTTTCTTGGGGATCACGTTCAATTTGCAAAAATCTGTACTACAGCCATCTCAGCGTATTACTTTCATAGGCGCAGACTTAGACACAAAAAGAATGCGCGCCTATTTACCGGCAGCAAGAATTCAGGTCTTACAAGATCAAGTCAAATCCTGTCTCCCCCTACAAAGAGCCCCGGCTCATCGGATCATACAACTGTTGGGCTCGATGGCGTCGACCATACTTTTAGTTCCCTTGGCCAGACTTCACATGCGAATTTTACAATGGCTACTGTCGGTTCAATGGTCCTATCAGGAACTTCCCTTGAACCACTTAATCATAATCACGGAAAGTTGCCGTCGAGATCTACATTGGTGGCTTCTCCAATCAAATCTCGACCAGGGGCGACCCTTTATACCTCAACGTCCCGTTGCCACTGTGACTACGGACGCCTCCCAGGTAGGGTGGGGGGGTCATTACCTGGACAGGTCGGTCCAAGGCACATGGCAGATCCAGGAAACGCATTTGCATATCAATGTCCTGGAAATGAGAGCGGTACTATTGGTACTCCAAGCTCTCCATCACGCTCTCCCACAGGGCCCGATCACTATCCTATCCGACAACATGTCGGTGGTGTGGTACATAAACAAGCAAGGTGGAACCAGGTCTTGCCCACTATGCAGAGAAGCCATGAGACTTTGGCACTGGGCGGTAGCTACCAACCGCTTTCTAATGGCAATGCACATACCGGGGAAGTCCAATGTGATTGCGGACAGATTAAGCAGGACCATTCTTTTACCCCACGAGTGGTCCCTCAACCAGAGTATAGCTGCGAAGATCTTCGACAGATGGGGTCTTCCTTGCTGCGACCTGTTTGCCAGCCCTCACAATGCGAAATGCAGAGAGTTCTTCACACTGTTTCCTTCTCAGGGACAGATTCCCAGGGACGCTCTGACTCACATTTGGCCTCCCGGTCTTCTCTACGCCTTCCCTCCGTTCCCCCTCCTACCGAGGGTGATACAGAAGGCCATTTACATGGAGAGCGAGATGATTTTGATTGCCCCGCACTGGCCTCGTCAAGTTTGGTTTCCTTTCCTACAGAGGCATGCGATAGAAGGTCCATGGTTTCTGGATCCGGTGCCAGACCTGTTGACTCATCAGTCAGGACGGCTTCATCCGTCCCTCAGGTCCCTGAAGTTGGCAGCATGGTTACTCCACTTCCATCCTTAGTTCGAGACAATGCTCTTTCGCCGGACATGGTCCACATACTGTCTTCTTCTCATAAACCTTCCACTATCAAACTTTATTCCAGTAAATGGAAGAGGTTTGCCTTCTGAGCTCAAGAACGGGGTATAGATCCTCTCACTGCACCAGTATCGGAGGTTCTGAATTTTCTGGCCTCCCTTTTTCAGTCGGGCTCTTCAGTTTCTACCATTAAGGTTCAGTTAGCAGCGATCTCTAATTTTCATGCGTCCTTTGAACCTTCATTGATGTCTCACAAACTTTGTAAGGCTTTCCTTAAAGGGGCTTGGCTCCTTAGGCCTCCTTTATCCCAGCCTGTCCCCCCTTGGGATTTGAATATGGTTCTTGCTGCCCTAACTGCCCGTCCTTTCGAACCAGCTGCTACTTGTGATTTAAAATTTCTGTCTTGGAAAACGGCCTTTTTAGTAGCCATAACATCTGCTAGGCGAGTTTCAGAACTTCAAGCTCTTTGTTCTGATCCTCCCTATTTGATTTTTCACAAGCATAGAGTTTCATTGAAATTAAACCCTGCATTTATACCAAAAGTGGCTTCCTCTTTCTGTATGCAACAAACTATAGAACTCCCTGTCTTTTTCCCAGAATTCTCCAATAACGCAGAATATACTTTGCATCAATTGACGTACATAGACAACTGCGTTTTATTTGAATAGAACCGCTCAAACGCGGAAATCAAATCAATTGTTTGTTTCCTTTGCAGTGAACAAATTGGGTCAACCAGTAACAAAAGCCTCCATATCTAAATGGATTAAAGATTGTATCATTTTTATTTATTCACAGGCTAACAAAGATCTTCCCTTTCCAGTCAAGGCTCATTCTACCAGGGCAATGGCCACTTCCGTAGCTTTTCACTCCAAGTTATCAATAGATGATATTTGTGCTGCGGCAACCTGGACTTCTCCGCACACTTTCATTTCTCATTACAAATTGGATGTGGTTTCTCGAGGCAGAGCTTCCTTTGGTTCCACAGTTCTCAGGAGTGTGTTCCAATGAGCCACCCGGGATGTAGGTGCTAGGACGCTGTCCCATATGTTGTGAATGTAGGCGAGATAGGATCCTTACATCTTTTAGTTATGTACTTACCATAACTTCGGATGTATGGGATCCATCTCGCCACATTCATAAGTACCCACCCTCCTTCCCCCTTCCATTTGGATTTAGAGGAGCTGTAGTCACTTTTTTCTTGGCGTTCTTTCTTGAAGAACTTTAGTTGGTTATAGTGACTACTAATTTTTCTGTGTTTGAATGGGTGTATGAAAGCGAACAAACAAGATCTGGGGAAGCAGGTGTAGTGCATCCTGGGATAGGGAGTAGCCCAGCCAATGAGAGACTTCGTGCTAGTGTATTAGTTGCCGAGTCGGAGCCGATGGATCGGCTCCGAACCCATATGTTGTGAATGTAGGCGAGATGGATCCCATACATCCGAAGTTATGGTAAGTACATAACTAAAAGTTTTGGCTTGAAAACCCTCCATATGCGATGGTGATCCACTTTGAGGGAATTGATATCAGTACAGTTCCAAAACATATTCTTGTTGCAAGGATAATTGCATACTTGGTGGATCTTATGAGTCAAAATCCCTTGGTCATAGTATTGGTCAGCAATTATGCCCAGGAGGCCTTGAGTAGATGCTGTGAAATCAGCAGCTTTTAAGCTGTCCAGGAGATTTTTCAGTCATAGGATAGCTAGGGCAGCTAATCATTAACATTTTTGGGTTGTAGAACATCCAGACCTGGCAAAAGGTGACAAGTCTTTTTACAAAAAAGATGGTGGGCATTTGAATGAACTGGGTTTTTATTTATTTAATTTACAGTTGTTTTGAGTTCTTCAGCAGTTCTAGATTGATAGAGAAAGAAAAATGTTGTTAAACATTATATATTAATAGAATGGACATGATCCTTTGTAACAAATGTGTTTGGGTTTAAAAGATGTCATTTTTGGTTGTTACTTATTAGTGCCCAAAGCAAGGAAGTGATTGGTAATGTCAGTAAAATTGATTTTAGGATTTTAAAAATGGGATGCCCCAGCCAGGAAGGTGTGAGAAATAGCCTGTCACTACAGACTGGTGGCCAGTCTTTGTGCAGCCCTCAGGCTTGGTTATCCCACCTTCCTTACTTGGGCCTCTTGACTGGCTCTGGGCACACAGAGGATTGGCTGCTGCACCTGTACAGTTTTAGTAAATCAAGGTAACCAAGAGGGCAAGGGATGCACCACGTAGCAGAGGTGCATTAACAGACTGGCTCTGGCTTGGTCACACATACCAGCTCAACAGCACTGGACGTGAGGTAAAATTACTTGACAATGATGTTGAAGTGTTTGTTTCTACTTTGTTGAAGTTTCATTGTTATCCTCTTCACTGGTTCATAATAAATGGTTGCATCAGCCATGCTTGTGTCTTTTAGGAGCAGTCAAGGGTACAAAAGTTTTTTATATGGTAAGTTTTTTTGTATGATAGTTTATCAGCTATTATGACCTTTTCCATGGTCTTGCAGACTAGGGGCTCATCAAACTCATGGGTCTGTAATTCCCAGAGTCTGTGGTGGAGGTGATCTTGTGAAAATTTCTTAATGAATGTGTATGTAGTTTAAATCCATATTAATGTTGTGTTTGCAGATGTCTTCATTAAGTTACAATGCCTGACCAATTAGTTAATATGAGATTAATACATCTAATAACCTGAAATAGTTTTACTAAAATGTCATGTTAATAAATAAACTAGCTACTCAACAACTGAGATAAATTGTCAATATTTTATAAAGTCTGCAAGTTTGAATCATGACCATTTTCCATTTGGAGGTTTCTTTGCTATTGAAGACAGAATAGTCCCACATAGCATGCAGACATATTTTAATATAATTTGTGTGTGTGTCTTGGGAGACAGTAGATTAATTTAGTATTTTTAATAGGCAGATTGTTTTTCTTATTTCTTATTTCTCATTTCTCACAGGGCACTACTGAAGTGGATACAGCCCCTGGTGCACCTCAAGAAAAGATTGTGGCAGAAGCAGAACTTTATCAGTCAGAAGTTCAACTATTGCAGCACAGGTAAGTGATTCACTGAATGTGCAGCATGTTATCCCTATTGAAATTGGAATGTAAGCACAGAGAAGCTTGGTTCAATTCAGACTATCACCAACAATAAATCTTTTCAGTAAGACTAGCCCCTTTATTGACAAAATGCATCTAAAATTTAGAGAATCATTTAAGCCAGGAGACTCCAAAGAATTTAATAAAACCTGTCATCTAAATTCTTTAACTTGTAAATTATTCTCCCTATCACCATCAACTTTTTTGATGGTCTAAAACAAAAAAGTAGTATTTTTGCAACTACAACAGATTATCAAGTGTCTATACATAAAACATTAAGTTTGTTATATTTGGAAACAGTATACTGGTGTTCATATATTCTGACTTTCAAATGCCTAGCAGTTTTTCCCACATAAATTTTTTATCATTCACTACATACTGCAATGTAAACTATAAAATCAGAATTACAATTAAACAAACCTAGAGATGAAACTGATGTATTTAAAGTTGCAATATAACAGTTGAGACCTTGCACTATAAACTTACATTGACTACAGTTTTCACATCTATAAGTCCCTGTACTCTTCTCTGCAGTTTGTTCTGTTTTCTTTTCTAATAAATACTTAATATTCTTACCTCTCATAGTTATAGTTATAAAGGTCTGTGTCAAACCTAACTTTTCTGCCAAAAAATAAATCATGACAAGCAATACTTTTTGAATTATTGACTATAATTTTCTTTGTAGCATAAAAATCAGCAGAGAAAGTTAGAGACATAGCCATTTGCCACTGATCATTATATTTGTCAGGCTTATGATATTTCCTAAAACATTCTTCTGTGTTTTCTCGCAACGCCTTTATTAATGGTTTCCAACAGCTTATCTTCTGAATACTCCCTGTTAATGAATTTTTGTTTAAGCACATAGTAAGATAGAGTGTATACTCATGTGCAAATCTGTCTCATGAATAAGTTATGTGGCAGTTCTGAGACCAAAAACCCATTGCAATGTATTGACCCCCTGTGTATGTTGAGATGTTAAAGTTGGTAATGCTTGCACTACACTACAGTAAGGTATTCATTTTTTGGTTGTCCCACTTTAACCTAATCAATACTAATATTAGGATGAGACATGACATTTGGAGAACCATGAATGAATGAGCATATCTGTTTAACCCCTCATCCATATTTACAATAGGATATGATTAATGAATCCGTGTTCTATTACTGTGTAAGGAAAGCATTTTTATGGTGTACTAGTATGTACAAACACTGCATCTATGAGGAAAAATACAGTTAGAATAACATGAAAGAGAAATGATAAGCAAGCAAAGCACTTCAGTTAGGTCAGTACAGTTTATGTTTCGTGTATCTGACAAAGATTACAAGTGAACACCATGTTTATATATTCTTAAAAGATGCAGCCCTACCTTCTTAGACGTACACTGTGTCCTAATCTGGTCATGCAGTTGTTTGCAAAAGTGCTATTAAGACAGGTCATTTTTGTAAATTAAGTACAGACGCAAGCATTTCTTGCTCAGCTTTACCATGTCTTATTAATTATATAACCCTTCTAATAAGAAAGACTATTTATTGTTGTTACAGCTGCAGTTAATATTTATATTATTGTCACTGTTGAATAATTAAGAATTAATGAAAGTTTGCAACAGACAAAGTAATACAACAGCTTAATAAAAAAACTTCATATAAAATCTGCAGCACTTATATAAAAGGCACAACATCTGCTCCTGTCCTTCATTTTATAGATAACATATAAAGTAGAATAATATACATTTTCTTATCTTTTGATGTTTGAAAATATATATGTACATTTTACAGAACACATATATTGCATTTTCTTTATTTTTACATACATGGTTTAGGAATGTTGTTTATGAAACTTCTAATAGAAGAGCCATTCCCTGCTGTTACAGTACCTCCGAGTATGTCAGTGTGTGACCCTTGTTCCAGTCTGTTGTAACCTTTTCATACTATTTTTACTCTAATAGCAGGGTGAGCTAGCAGTTCTTAGAACCACTGCAGATTCTTATAGTTGGCTTATATCTAGCCATTAGAGGAATTATTTTCAACATAAATATTTATTTATATTGATAATTATGCCTTGAAGAGAGGAATTATGCATAAGCACTATCTTATCTTGGCTGATGCTCTTTTAATCAGGCATTGCATTTCCATGCAGCTTTTAATTATTTTTGTCATATTTTCAGTACTGACATTTGTTTATTTTTATTTTATTTTTATTTAACATTTGTTTACATGGAAAGTCTGACTTGGAACAAAGCCAATTTTCAGTGGAGTCCTGGGAAGAAACACTCCAGATGCATGTTATTCATACAAAAGATTGTTCACACATGTTGCTTAAGGAAGATTTCTTAAGCTGGTTTCTCAAAATTGTTTGAGATCCCAATGCTATAACAGTTCCCCCTGAACAAACATAAGGACTCAGTTTTGTTGATTTTATTCAGTGAATATCATCAAGCTTTATTGGTCCAGAGTACTTCATAAATTGTATGGTGTCTTGAACCTGATTCACTTAGTCCATTGTCAAAACTTGTACTGCTTGTCTTACACAATCATTTTCACATTTGTTCACAACAATTGTTAGGCTTATACGTCCTAAAATGCCAACTACAACCAGTATAAGCTGCATTATTTTTCCAACCCAGCCACTAATAGAACCACTCAGCCAAAAGAACCATTTTTATTTTTCTGTTCATGCTTTTTGAACTTGAGGTGGCTCCTGATTTCAGGTTCATTATCAGGAATATAAGTATAACATTCCTCTCCTACCAATGCACAAGTACCACTTTTGCTAGCAAGAACAAAATCTAATGCTATGTAGTTCTGTAGAACCACAGTTCTCATGGCAGTAATTTCTATGGTTTCATTTATTGCCTCAAACATGGCATTGCTTAATTCCTCTAACAGGCTTGCCAGTTTCCTAATTTCCCAAATAGCCTTTCCTGCTCCGTAGAATGGAAAGATCGATGCTTCTGCTAGGACATCATCTCCTACATCCATTTTTCTATATTAATATGTCTTTGTAATCTAACATTTCTAATATTATAATTAGGCAATGTTGTAGTATGTCTAATGGATGGAATTACATGTCCCAGGTAACATAATCCATTCCAGTTCTCAGGAAGCCATTTGTAGGCTCTTTTACCTCATACGTAATATATGCCTGCTCAAACTGGAATCATGTATGTAATCAAATGTTTAGTTTTAGCTCTTTTAAATGTCTAGCAAGTTTCATTACTAAAACATTAAAAACATTGTTTACTGGTATTTCGGGTAGCATAGTTGATGCTACAAGAACGTTTCCCAATAAATGGGTGATTAGTTGTTCTTTCTCCTTGTAAACAAATATCAGCAGTCACATTTGTATGGACAAGCCTCAAGAAAGAGTGTTCAGTCTCTCTTTTTGGGATAGAGTCATTCCTTGGAACCCAGTCTTGGGCTGTAAGGTTCAGCATTTACATCCCACTGTTCCCATCTTATGGTATTTCAGCACATATCCAACATTGTTTGGCATTAAAAGTTTCTGAGTACATTTGCAGTGATTTGGTAAAGGTATTGAAGTTCACCTTTCCTTGTGTTGGGGAGTAAAAACTCGTCAGGATCACTATTAATATCCGGATTTTCATGATTCAAGTCTTTTCTTCTCAAAATTACCCGTAAGAGAAAATAATTATATTCTTATTAGTTTATCTGCTATTATATCAGTTATTACATTCATAACCTATTTAATTTTCTCCCCTCCATTTTAATTTTTTAACATGATCTTTATGAATCCAACCATTTTTGGTGGCTGATTTTTATATGGCTGGACTTGTACAGCCACTAACCCTACTTTGGTAACAATGTAGGTCCTATCCATTTTGAATCCCATTTTCTTGTGTTTCCAAATTGGCAGACCATTAAAAGATTTCCTTGTTCCAATTGTACCACCCTTGATTCCCAAATCTCATTTTGCTTACAAAGTTCTATGTTATTGGCTTGTTCAGCTTCCCAGACTCTCCCTTCTGCCCAACTGATTAGGTCTTGGAGCTGGTCCCACAATTTTATTTCTTCTAATGGTTTCCCATAAGGGATTTTTCCTGCTTGTAAATTCATAGGTCGACCCGTCATTAATTCATGTGGAGGTAACCCACATCCTTGAGGAGAATTTTGCATCTTAATAAAAATATTGTGTAAATGTTTTACCCAGTGATTCCCATACTCCTAAATACTTTTTTATTCCTTCCTTCAGAGTTCTGTTAGCTCTTTCTACTTTTCCAGAACTCTGAGGATGATAAGGAGCATGACACCTTTGCTTGATTTCCCAAGTTTTGCACATTTGCTTTGTTACCTTTCCAGTAAAGTCCCCTTGTCACTATGTATTTCTCGGGGTACTCCCCATGTTGGGATGATCCTTTCACTTATTATTCTAACTACTGAGTCAGCATCTTCCTTTTTTGTTGGATGATCTTCCACCCACCCAGTATATTCATTTATCAAGGTAAGTAGGATATGTAATCCTCTTGGTGTTGTTGGAAGAGATCCTACAAAATCCATTTGTACCCTTTCCCAGGGTCCCAATGCTTGTGGAAGTCTATATTGTTTCTCCTACTTCATTTTCCTACATTATGCATGGCACATGTGACACATCTATCTATATGGTTTTGGATGTCTGTTGTTATACCTTCCCATTTAAATCTAGAGCTAACAATTTGTTGTAGTCTTTCTCTTCCTGGATGACCTAGGAAATTATGATAGTAGTTTAGCAACATTTTTCCTTTTTCAAGCTCAGTTGTTTGTACTCTATGTAAGGGCCTTTTTTGAATTCTCTTGGTACCAACCAAAGTTCTGGGAACCTAACCCATTTCCATTCACTTCCTTATATTATTTCAAATTCCTCTATTTTATCTTTCTTGATGATGTTTGGCTGTCTTCTCGGAATTTTTACTAAGCTTCCTAACTGTTGACTTATCTTTGTTTGTTTTTGCATTTAAGGTCATATGAGTATCTTGTTTAAATTCAGGACCCCATAATGGCTTAATTTTGTCAGTTCCTACCATTGGTGTTATGATGATCCAATCACATTGAATTTGGGTGATTTTTGCCTACTCCACTTTCCTCTCTGTTCATACTCTGTACACTGGTCCTTACATAACTAAGCTGTGCAATGTAAAGGTAAAGGATTTAGAGATGAGTCCATTTGTATTTGGCACTTATTCAGAATATTTTGTACCATTTCCCTTGTTTGTTTTTTTCCACGATATTTACTTCCCATGCCCAATATATTGAGGAATATTTTGTACTGGATATGTTTGTTTAGAGTCAAGGGCTCCTTCCTTTGCTATCTGGTCTACTATTTTATTAACCTGACTGTGCACTTCATTTTTAGTGCAAACTTTGACCTTATTTTTATACTCACTGTAGAAGGATTGTCATCTTTTATCAAACTCCATATTTCTGTTAACACTTCCTGGTGACTGGTTTACCATCAGCGGTAATCAAACCTCTTCTTGCCCAAATAAGAAGGGATTATGTTAAAACTTGGACTACATACTCACCGTTGGTATAAATGTTTACAGGTCTGGGTGATAACAAAGCTTGTTTAATTGCTTCTAGTTCCAATCTTTGTGCTGAGCATCCCCCTGGGAGATTGCGTTTCTTTTATACTTTTTCCTCTGGATTGTAAATTGCCTATCCTGTCACAAAACACCCCCCTTTTACAGCTCTAATATCTGCATCCATCTGTGTACCAATTTGAAGCTCTTTCAGTATTTTGGGTGCACATCCTTATGTGTTCCTTCTCATTTTCCAAGTCAGGACATTCATGAGATTCCTTTTGGTAAATAAACAGTTCTGGTAAAAACATAATCCAAGGGATTTCTACTCTAATTCCTCCTTCCTGACTTGCAAAACCTGCAGTGATTCTGCCAAGTTGTGCAGTATTCATGCCCTTTGGATTTCCTTCTAACATGCATTTCACTGGGGTATGTTTGGTCTGTAGCACAATTGCAGAGCCCTGTTTCATATGGCGTGTTACTTCAGTAGACCATTCTGCTATGATGACTTGTTTTTCACATTCTGTCATTCCTTTCTCAACTGGACTCATAGTTCAGGAATAATCCAAAACCTGATATTGAGACTCTTTTTTTTTTTTTTTTGCAACACTGTGGCCATCATAATTAGACCATTGTGTCCAGACTGTATGATCAACTCTTTATCTCTTTCTGGGACCCCCAAAGCAGGTGCAGAAATGAGTTCTTCTTTGACCTTAGAGAAAGCTGCTAGTAACTCATCATTCCAATTGAGACGTTCATCACCTTTTTTGTTCCCTTTAAGCATATCAGTCAAGGGTTTTGTTTTTCCTGCATAATCTGGTATCCGTTCCCTTGAGAATTCAAAGATTCTTAGGGCTTGCCTTAACCCTGTGACAGTAGCTGGAATTGGTAATTGTCTGATCAGTTGTTTTTTTGTCTTCACTAGTGCTTTTTTGTCCTGCTGATAATGTGACACCCTTAATCAATTCTCTGTTACACAAGTCTGTAATGTAACGTCTTTGTTTCAAGATGTCATTACCAATGTTGTTCTGTAGATGAGGACCTGATACCCATGTATGCTGGAAGGTATCTTCTCCTATCTTTGTTTCTACAGGGAGACTTACTTGAAATTGAGATTTCTCCTCCCAGTCCCTTGCAGGTTTATAGTTCTTGTTCCTGGAATGTTCTTGTAGTAATGTTAACTGTGGTTCCTGTATCTGTTAAATATGTATCTAAGTGGCCTCCTACCCACATTTAAGCACGTGGTCTCCCATCAGAGTAGGAGTCACTGAAGAAGTATAGCTAGATGTTGTGGCACTATTATATTGGGAACTAGCTTTGAAAGGGATTTCTGTTAACTTATCCCAGTCTGGTTCTGGTTGCTGATATCCCTATACAGAGGCTATTTGCCATACTCCTTTTATTCCTTCTAAAAGGGTTTTTCTGGCTTCTTCCCCTTCACCCTCAGCTTTTTATCCAGGCTGTGTTCCCAGTCTAATAGCTTTTGCAAAGCTGTTTTTAATGCTTTTATTTCATGATCCCTGAATTCCACTTCTTTTTCTAAATTGACTAGTTATTCTTTCCATTTCCTCATTTCTTCTTCTAACTGTTCTGTTTGATTAAATGTCGCTTTGTATTGTTGTTCTTTTTCTTTACTTTCATTACATAAAGCTTTTAGTTATTCTGCTGTCTCTTTTACTTGTCTGTCTGATTTTTCTACACTTTCCTGTAAGTAAGAACATCTTTTTGGCAATGCTTCTATAGTCTTGTGTTGCTCTAATGTACACAAAGTATGTTGTAAGAGAGCTGGAATTAATGTTTTTCTTAACAAAATCTCTTATTTGGTTTTCCCCATTCTGTAAATTCATAAATCAAAGAAGGCAGTTTATAAATAGGACTTCTTTTTTTCCATCCTTCAGGTGTCTTTTTTTCCCCTTAACTTTTTTTGCTTATGACTTACCCACTCATGAATATTATCTAGTAGAAATTGTGGATCCCCTCTTTGTGAATTATCACTACCTTCCTTGTCTGCTTGGTTTATAACGTCTTCAAATCTGGGAAAATTAGGAGGTAAAATTAACCTTGATGTCCTTGCTTTTTCTGGGGTATTCTTTTTAGAATTTGACATCTCTACTCCTTTGGAGAATATCAAAAAAAGTTTAGATTTCTCTTGAGACCTTTCCTTTTGAGATGATTCAGTAACACTTTCAAATTTCTTGTGAGACTTCTTTTCTTAAAATGATCTAGCAAATCTTAATAAATATCTATTTCTAGGTCTGGTTACAAGTACCCTTTCTGATATAATATCTTGGTTTAAGTCTGTAATGCTGTTACTTTTGTAATTCAGCTTTGCAGGTCTCATTTCTTGTACCAGCAACTGTGGTACCTTGCTTCTCCACATTTAAAAATCTTATTAATATACAAATTCCTTTAACTGTATGCCTCATAAACTGCAGATTACACAGTTAACTATAGGAGAACAAAGTCTTTAGTGCTTTCTAAATTAATAAGCAAAAGAAAGGTAGGACCTCATCCTATTGGCAGTGTGGAAGTCCCATCTTGGGAATTCGCTGGCCAGTCTTTCTTCCACCTCCCTTCCGGCAGATAGGGTCCGACAAAGGAAATCTGATCCAGCCCCTGGATTCTTGTTTCCTTCACCTGACCTTTCTTCTTTATTTCAACTTTTCAACTTCTGCACTTTCTGCTTTGTTTCTTCCTGGGTTTTGGCATCAAAAACTCTACTATTATGTACAAGCACTGCATCTATGAGGAAAAATAAAGGCAGAATAAGAAGAAAGAGAAATGATAAGCAAACAAAGCACCTCAGTTGGGTCAGTACAGTTTATTTCTCATGTATCTGACAAAGATTACAAGTGAACACCATGTTTATATATTCTTAAAAGATGTAGCCCTGCCTCCTTAGACATGCACTGTGTCCTAATCTGGTCATGCAGTTATTTTCAAAAGTACTGTTAAGACAGGTTATTTTTGTAAAGAGTACAGATGCAACATTCCTTGCTCAGCTGTACCGTGTCTTATTAATTGTCTAGCCTTTCTAATAAGAAAGACTGTTTATTGTTACAGCACTTAAAATTTATATTATTGTCACTGTTTTATAGCTGGCTTACATCTGACCATTAGAGGAATTATTTTCATCATAAATATTTATTCATATTATAATTATGCCTTGATAAAGAAAATAATTATACAGAAGTACAGTCCTATCTTGGCTGATTCCCTTTTAGCCAGGCATTGCATTTCCATGCAGCTTTTTATTGTTTTTATTCTCATGTTTTCAGTCACAACAAAAGATCGTTCACACATATTGCTCAAGGAAGATTTGGTAAGATGGTGTCCGATGTTTGAGATCCAATGCTGTAACATATGGACACAGTGATTGGGATAGGTTTGCATGCAGCTATTGCTGACAGCAGTGAAAAAGCAGGAGTGATTCATTTTTTTCTTCTCTTGTATTACAGTTATCAGTGCATGGGATGTGATAGCTCTTATTATCAAAGGTGTTTTTTTCTCTTGCAGCTACTTATTTTTGCAGATACTAGTGTATATGTTGTATATATAGACTGCATCAGTTATCCAGGTATTTATTTTTTTCTTTTGTAATTATAGTAAGCAGGATATGACTTTGATTGAAAGTAGGAGAAGGAAATACATTACAGTTGCCATTATAATGACTGAATTGGGGAGGGCTACCTGTGAATGACAGTAAGCTGTAAATTAATGTACATTACCATTTTTATTATAGTAATTGTGTTGGTGGCTTTCTCTGTGAATAAAAACAGGTTGAAGTAAAAATACTTAACTGTAGCCACTACAGTAATCAGGGTACGTGCTGTTTTGCTGATTGACATAATAAAATGGAAACCGAGTACCCTCAGTTCTTTCACAAAAAGCATCTACTACCAGTACCTTAAATAATTGTGTGTGCACCATTATCTTCAAGGATGTATATTTTCTTTTACAGTTATTTTTACCGGCAGCACACCAGAGACCTTTAATTAAGTTGACCCCCCCTTTTCTGAGGCCACATAGTTTTTTTGTACATAGATTTCTTGTTCTGTACACAAATATATATGAAAGCTGATACTGCCTCAACAGCTTCTATTTTCCATTATATGTAAGGCACTTATTTTGATAATCACTGAAGGCTGTATGCAGAGTATACCTTTTCCACATTATTATTTATCGAGCTGCAAGCTATGCAGCTGTTGTCTTACTTTTCCAAGGTGGGAAATGTGCAGTTTTGTGTTTGGAATGAAGTTATCCATGAGACAATTGCATACTAACTTAACTTTTCCAATGTACTCGTGTGGTCCTCCGCTGTTATTCTTTCAGTTTCAAAGAGTAGTTTCCTTTCTGTCTTAAGAGTGCATCATCATCATGTCTGCCAAGAACAGCACTTTAGAGTAATATTTCATTATTTTGTAAATATATTCACTGCTTCTTCATCCCAAATGTCTGGGTTACTTGTTTGAGTACAAGAGAGTGATGTGACTTGCTGAATAAATTAACTACGATTATCTTTTCTGACCTGTTTCACCAATGAAAAACAAAGGTATGGCATCTGGTGGATTCCCTTTGCTTGTGGTGCATGTAGATAAGTTTTGGTTAAAAAAAAAACATCCTGCTTACTGACTGGGTTAACGGATTCAACTTGCATCATTTTCCACATGTATAGAGTTGAAGTAGTAAAGCAGTGTGTTTTGGAATTAGAGAAATTGCCTGCAGTATTTGTGAAAAGATTGTGAATTCTTGAGAGGTACATACTTGTTTTGATCCCTGATGATATGTTACAGCAGTTTTGCTTCTGCCAGTGCTCCTTTCAATGGCACATGCATAAAAATTGGAATTATATTTATGAATGAATGAAATGAAAGGGAAACTGTTTTTCTCATTGTTCATAAGAACTCCAGCAGTAAGGGTGATGTCAGTCCTTAACATTTTCTGTCTATTATGTCCAGTAACTGCATTTCTGTGAGTCGTACCCACAAATGAGAACAGATATGTCTAAGCTATTAAAGAGGAGCAGCATAGAACTTTCTGATGTAAACAGGAATAGTGCAGAATTAAATTTAACAGTACACATTTTGGCATTGATGTTGTAACATACCAAGTGGTACTGATTGGAATTGAGACCTTTATTTCACTGGAGATCTAAGGAGATTAAATAGAATAGTGTACCAAATGGGGTGGAACCCATGACTATTTATCTTACAGAACCTTTAGATTGATGAATCAAGTCCAAATGGGAATATGCCTAGGACATTATTGGAGTGATTGTGGAAGAGCAAAAAAGTGCATATTGGTTGACTGCCGTTGTATCAGAAGGAATGTTTAAAGCGTGGATCTGCAGTTGCAACTGATTTGTGGAATTGGAAGAATCATATAATCATGAGTAAGAAAGACTGAAAAAAGAACTTTGGTTTCCATAAAATGTAGACATTTCAGTTTAAGCAGCTGAGCAGTCCTATTTTATGTACTTGAAAAGAGGCTAGTAGGATCGTAAGTGATTTGTGGATGGCTTGCCATCCAAGGGGGAGAGGGGGGGATGCAGCTGTCCAGTTCAAGGCTGTAGTAAAGAAATTCTCAAGTGACAGATCTTTGCAGTGTCTTCAGTAAATTATGCTTCATGAAACAGTAAATAGTGTGGATGAAACAAGCAAGCCTTTATTTCCTACACTAAAAGAAGTGCCTCGGTCCTATGGCCCTTTGGGTTAAAACATGTAACAGTAGGCTATTGGGGTCAAATCTTAAGTTTGTCAGGTAACTCAAGATTCTTTAACAGTAAGGGCAAAATGTTTTAACAAGTAGTTTGTTTTCCACAGGGTAGAGTTTACATTGTTTAAGACATGATAGGTAGCAGCATTCTCCTAACACAGGGAATGTATATAACTCTGCATTTCAGATAAATGTCGGTTTTCCTCATTTAATGAGGATTTGATGGCATTAGCCTTTTTTACACTGTTACAGATGGTGGTCATGTTCTGAATGGCAGATTGTGAATCAAGGTACATCAAGAGAAGTGTTGTGTAGATTGTAAGACACAAGAAATATGTAAGTAGTTCTTAGCGGAAGCTTTTTTATACAAGGTTTATTGATTTTCATGAAGCAATGTACTTGTTCAGTTTGGAAATGGTTGTTACAGCATAGTGCATTTGCTAATAAGAATACAAGGTGAAAAAATGTATATGCTATGGTGTATAAATCATATTAATATGAGACCTGTACTGTTATTGACTTTGCAAGATAGTTTGCCATTGAAAGTTTGTTTGTTTGTGTCTTTCGACTTTTCCCGGTTAGGGGTCGCCACAGCGGAACTCCGGTCCGCTAATGATTGGCAGTAGATTTTTACGTACCGGCTTGCCAGGCCTGACGCACAACCTTCAACGAAGGTACGCCCATTCACGCATGTCTCCACGCATTAGACGCTCTAGCTGAGAATCGAACCGGACACCGTCTTACTGTGAGGCGACAACGCTACCGCAGCACCACCACCGCCTTTGAAAGTAAAGCTTAAAAATGTGAAATGATGCAGAGAGGATTAGCATGGCCCCTGCACAAGGAGGCATGCAGATCCTTTGAATATTTCATATTTTTATGCAGTGGACTGGTATCCCATTTGGAGTTAAAACTACTTTCCCATTTTCCTTTTCAGGTCACATTTCACTGTCCTGTTTCTTGATGCTCAAAGTGTGCATGAGTTTGTATTGGGATGGGTTGTACAGAATGGGGGGTGGGGTGCAGTATTGCATAGTTAGTCATTGGTGAGCTCCTGACATGACATATTTAGAAAGCCACTGAAACCATAAAAAATCAATAGAACTACTGATATTAGTGCCATCTTTGCCTTGTGCATCCTTCCACCATTCCTTCCCTGAATTGTTTTTAACATGTTCATTCCAGTGTTTATTTGCTTATGAAATTGCTGCCTGTCACAAAACTTCCAGAACCTAGCAACACCTCTTTGCTTATTTATTTAGTAACCAGTTGGGCATGTGACCCGAGTCAAGAACACAGGCAAAAGTAATAGTAAACAGTTTGTAGATGCAAGTATCACAGGAGACAGGAATTCCAGGAAGCACAGTTAAGTTAAAAAAAAAAAAAAAAAAATCATCTGTAACTAGAATGTTTCACAATGCATTAAAAGGACAAGACCAGAGTAGAGTTAAATAAATCAGTCCATCCACAGTCACCAAACTCTCACTGTGAATAATGTAACATACTTCCGGAGTAGTGCCAAACTGCCCTTATGGGATTCATTTAAAGAAAAACTCCACCTTCTCCTACATTTGAGCTCAATCCTCAGGTTGCTTTTCACCCTGTAATATGGTCCCAGTATTGTGTGGGTAACAGAAACCTTCTTATACATTATAAAACTTTAATTTCATTCCCTCAGAATTAATGGAAGTGAAAGCCTGTCTGCTTTTTTAAAGCTCAACTTCTCACAAACTTTGCAAAATAATTTGTCTTCACCTGCATGACACTACAGACACAGAGAAATCTGTAGTTTACCCTGTCAGGTCCTGCTGATTCATAGGTATATGGTTGTTTACTAGGCTAATGATCACAAGGGCCTTTTTAAGCCTAGCCATGCATCCCAAATCTCTGATGAATTCTGATACCCTTGATAAGTGTAAGCATATGGGCCTGGGAGATGAACCATTTACAGGTTCCTTGTTTGCATCGGAAACATAGGTGCCAAACCAGGGATGAATTTCCGGTTTCCCATCCAGTTGTCCAAGTTCCACTTGAATTAGATTATGTTGGAACTCTGCTTCACATGGATGGGGAGCCTGTTCCATAGATGGGATAGTCTCTGTAATACATACCTATCTCTCCAGCAGGTTCTATTTAAATCACAGGCAACATTTAAGTCTTTAGAACTGGTAATTCTGGTACTGTTTGTTTTGTGGATATGCAGGAGGTCCATCAGAGTGGAGTCTGACAATGCCCTGTATGCCAGACATAGATCTCCCCTCAAAAGCCTGTAGGAGACAGAATATAGGGATAGGCCCTTGAGGCGGTCTGCATAGGACATATTACTTATGCCCTGTATTCTTTTACTGAGGAACCTCTGTGGACATTCCAGTTGTTGGATATGCCTGGATAGGTACATACCAAAGAGGGCATTGTACTCAATGATAGGTGTGATGAATGCTGAATACAGTGGAACAATAACTTCCTTGGACTTGGATGCCATACCTTTGTTTATAAGTTGAGCAACATAGAATGATTTCCTCACCTCTGTAGACACATGATGATCAAAGGCTAGATTTTACTATCTATGGGTGTCCCTAAGTCCCTGACTACTGGGTCAGTTCTAAGGGATGTGTTGTCAATGTGATAGTTATCAGGGATGGATGACTTCCCAAAGGATACTATTATGCATTTCTTGGCATTTAGTTTTAGTCCATGACTCCGATACCAGTTGTTTGTCTGTGTCAGCCCCTTCTGGAGAACATTTGTGTCAGTGTGAGATTCAGTGACAGCTCCTAATTTGCAATCATCTGCAAATTTAGTCAGCCAGAGACAACTGACATTGGCCTTGACTTCTGAGAAGTAAATGCCAAAAAGGTGCGGTCCAAGGACTGATCCCTGAGGGACTGCACTTGTGACTGGCCTTTTTGTAGAGGTAGACTCCCAATTTCTAACTTCCTGGGTCCTGTCTGTGAGCCAGTTGGCTATCCACCAGGTGACATATGGGTTTGTACCTAACCTCTTGAGTTTATCAACAATTCCCGAGTGGGTATTGTGTAAATGCCTTGGCCAGGTCAAGGTAGGCAGTGTGAACAATTTTGCCCTCATCCATTGCTTTGATGACCTTCTCAAAGAAGTCCACCAGGTTGAGTAGGCATGATCTGAACTTTACGAAACTAAACTGTGTTGAGTCCAGTGCCTGGAGGTTTACTATATCTCTGTTGATCATCTCTGTGATAATTCTTTACATGGCTTTGCATGTAAGACTAGTGAGACTTATGGGTCTGTAGTTTCCAGGATCTGTAGATGGCCACCTTTGTGCAGAGGGATGACTGTTGCCTTTCTCCATTTATGAGGCATGAAGCCTGTTTGTAGGCTACAGTTAAATAGTAATTCCAGAGGCCCTGATAAGTCATGTTTCATGCTATTTAAAAGGCATCCTGGGATATTGTTTGGATCCATTGATGCAGTGTTCTTGGTCTTAGAGCATTAAGGACCTGTTACTTAGTGATAGTAGGGGGAGTTATATTTGACGGTATTTCCTGAGGGGAAGGTTTAGGGGGGAGTTATATTTGACGGTATTTCCTGAGGGGAAGGTTTAGGGGGAAGAGGGGAGTAAAGTTGGAGCTGAATTTATCAGCCAGGAGGTTTGCTATATCTTCTGGCTTAGTGTAGGTGGCTCCATTTACAGTGAGCTCTGCACACAATTGTGTATTGCCTTTGAGGTTGCGGACATAGCTAAAGAATGTTTTGGGGTTGTACTTGGCCTGGAAGACCAAACCTACCTCAGATTTGACCTTGCTAGACTTTATTTGTCCTCTGAGTTGTTTGTTTAGTTTAATTAGAGTGTGTTTATCCTGCTAGGTGCTGCACCTCTTAATTTGTTATGTCAGGAGCTCAGCAGCTGCTGGAAAAAGACAGAGAGGTATGCAACTATTTTCTACTCTCTTTATTGCAGATGCAGGCGAATTTACATTGATTCACAGCTGCTTCCAATGTAGCCATGCTTTTCATAACAAAACAAAGTAATTAGATCAGTCAAGGGTTGAAAGGCAGTTGTCATTTTTTCTGTCAAATTTAGTTAAGCAGCATCATTGTATTTAAATCTAAGCTTTGAATGTTGGTTGTTTACTCTACTTTGTATATTAAAATGTACTATCAAAGTTGTCTGATATTTAGAGAAGAGTCAGAAAATATTTTTTTCTTGTAATTCTCGTAAAGTATCAACATATTTACCATGTTCATGCCTGCTTCTTACACACACACACACACACACACACACACACACACACACACACACACACACAGGACAGAACTGCCCAAATCAAGACAGCTCTGCAGGAAGAGAGACAGTGGTGACCCTGGCAATAAGGTGCAGTGATATTGTTGATGAGAAGATCTTTTATGTTTTTTTTTAATGACATCCTTCCAAAGGGAGATAAAAATGTGGTGCACAGATCCATAGGAAGAGACATCTTCCACTGACTTTTGAGTCAGTCCTTACATAGGCACAGTGCATGTGCATTTTCTAGTCTACAAAGGAAATGTAATCATTGATGGTAACCATGATATACAGCTGAATTTACTTTAACATGCATGAGTTATGTGCCCTTTAATTAAAAACATTTCAGAAAGGAAATCAGAAGTACATTAACTGTCTGTAAACTATATATAAAGCACATCTGTGCAGTACACATCTCACATGTATATATAGAACATATAAGTTTGTGTATAGTGGAGAAATTGAGTGTGTGTGTATGCGCATGCATGTCTGCATATGCAGCTAGTGACAGTCCACCTCCAAATCCGTAATTAGGTAACTTTTTCATTTAAAAACATCTTTTAAAGTATCTGTATTGTACAGTGCAACCACCAAAATTGTCTTTCTATTAAATTGGTATAAAAGACTCAATTTAATGTATGTGTATAACACATTGTAGTTAATTCATTGTTTTAAGTCTTGAGATGTCTCTCATAAAGCTGTAAATGCATTTGCTTTAGTAGATATTTTGCACATTTTTATAACAACTTTGTATATTGAACCATGGAGCTTTTCTGTATGGGTTTTCATTAAAAGGGAGTTTTATTTTCCAGTTAGACATTGCCAGTAAAAAAAAAAAAAAAAAAAAAAAAAAAGAAAGGTAAATGAACAGTCAGATGGGACTGAAGCTCCAGGCTCACACGTGAGAAGTAGGCCTGCTTTTTCTGTTTCCACAGTAGTATGAAATCCTGTGCTATTGAAACATTAAAAAGGCCACTTCAATTTTCAGTTCCATATCCGCTAGACACACAATTCAACAATGGGTGCAGGTAAGGCAGAGTATGGCTAAACTGCCAAGCAAAGAGAGAGTGAAACACTAACACAAAGAAAAAAACAAACACTCCTATTAATCAGTTTATTAACCTTGGGATCCTTGATTGTGGCATTCATGCATTACATATGTTAATATGGTAAGCAGTGCTACATATGGAAAGCAACTGACATGAAATGAATGGGAAGACTAAAAGTACAACACAAGGAGCAGACAAGACATGGCTGAAGTGCATGAAAGACCAGGCTCAAGGTGATGCAGCAGTTTCTGTGCAACACTGGGAAAAATGGGCTTCACAAGGTACACTGCATTACTTCTAAAAATATTAAGTGCATTAATAACAATAACAGCTTCCTAAGACTATGCATTTGGTAGAGAAAATAGTTGATGAGCAGACATTCTTGAATTTGTGCTGTTCCTTTTTTTTACCATTGTACAAGGAAAAAGGAAAATTACAGACATGTGCAATATATTGTGAATGGAGCATCTTTAATTGACAGGCATTTGTGTTTGCCTCATTGGCATTGCATGCATTCATCCTAGTTGCCAAACAGTTGTTTTCTAGTCCGACAATTGTGGAATTTGCCAAACGTAGAGAGGCATATTAGTGGCTGGTCAGAAGACTGCACCTGTTTAGTAGCGTTAAGCATTCCTAAAGTAGTTATGCAAATAATTTCGCAAGAGATGATATCAGGCAGACCGTAAACTACAGAACCATGCAAAGGGCAGAACATACACACATGACAAATGTAAAAGAGTACATGAGCAAGAGAATATCATATACAATGTAATTTAGTATAGTCAACTTTGGGGAAGTGGACTGAAAATGGAACAGAATGAAGCAAGAAAATTCACTGCAGAAAGGAAATGTTTTGCATATTAAACACATCACCATTGCAGTTATGACTACGGAAAAAAATTTGCAGAAAAGATTAATATGCAGTGAAAAGCTATGGATTTCTTTGCACACTTACTGAAACCCACAGCCACTATAGCTAATAATAACTGAAGAACTATAACATTGAAACACTGCTGTGATAGTTATGGTGTTTACTGTAAAGGGAATAAAGAGATAGGGGCTAGGTTCTTACAAAGCTGCTAAGTATGCAGTCCATAGGATCATTAAAGAGTGTAGCCCAGATTCCCAATTACCACAAAGCAGTGCCTGGTTAAGTCACTTACTCAAGGTCATATAGTAGGAAAATAAAGATGGAAAGATTCAAGCCATGTACTATTAGCAATGGAAGCAGAACTTTCAGTTCTGTAGACTTACTCTCAAACGTATTAATAAATTCAGTTAGAAGAACAGGAATAGGTTGCAGCATACCTGAATTCACTGATGGATGTAGCCATCAGAAGTGCAATTTCCTGCAAAAGTACAGAGTCATTTCTAAGTTTTACAGAGCCCAGAGCATAAGTAGTACTTGTGTCATTATTATGGAGTCAGTTTCACTGAAGAGTGCTTATGTTGTACATTAACAAATCAATTAAGCAGAATGACATTAAAAGAGAAAAACATGATGCCAGAAGACATCTGTGTAGCAAAAAAGAAAGTTATCCAAAGGTAAGGAATATAAAATTGGTAATATTTGGTTTTAGAATTACAGACCAGCATAATAAGGAAAGCAAGAACATTACATTAGTTATAAAACAAATGCAACTGATAAAGATTTTCCTACAGTATTCACCCCCCCAAAAAAAATTACTACTGCAGAGACTGGGAAATAGAATTATTTTTCAGTCCCTTAATTTTATTGGCATTATCAAGGAGTCAGGTTTGTAGAAGAGTGATTTTCCTGCATTTTAACAAATCTCTGTATGAGCAGAATAACAAGTAAAGATTGAAAATATAATGCTACAAGACATCTTTGCCTCAGGAAAATAGTTATCCAAAGTTAAGGAAGAGAAAGCTGGTCATATTTTGTTGTAGACTTAGTAAGAGGAAAAAATTAACATAGCATTATTTATAGAACAAATGAAAATAAAGCATTTTATACACCAAGCAGGTAAAAAAATAAATAAATAAATGTTGTAGACTTACTTAATAAGAGGAAAAAATGAACATAGCATTATTTATAGAACAAATGAAAATAAAGCATTTTCTATACCATTCAGGTAAAAATTAAATAAATAAAAATAAAAATCTTTCCACTCCAGGCACTGGGGAATATAATTATTCTCAAATCCCTTCCTTTCCAGTAGCAGCTGTCACATTCTACTGCAAGGATCTCAAAGTGCTATGACAGTTTTGACACCTCAGAAATAATGTGTGTGTGTGTGGGGGGGCTATCAGTTCTTGGACTACAAAAGGATACTTTGAGTAAAGCCCTGCAACTTAGCTAATTTTTTGGTTGCAGCCATAATACTCCTTAGTGTAGTATAAAACGGGATCTGAGATGAACATAAATGAGGGGTCATTCCTGGAAAAAAAAGAAGCAGTCTTGTTAGACAGTATGTAAGATGACATTGACTGACACTAATCCCATTATATATCCCTGGGATGGGAATACATCACTATTTCCTTCTGTCTAGCATGACTCATATAAAGCAGGCTTGAAATGGAATATGGGAAGAAGAAAGGATTGAAGAAAAACAAGATCACACTAATACATTAAGCCCATTTGGCAGCCATTTGTTGAAAAAACGTATTAAAATTCAATAAGAAGCACTCAGAGTGATTTTGAGTTGTTATAACAGCTCAGACAAACAAAGATAGAGTGAAAAATAGATTTGTTTTAGTTCTAAGATGGAGTTTTCCATTAATATGTGCACCCAATGAACTTGACTAAAACCATTGTGCCTTTTACTTGTGAGCAATTAACTAGAAGGTGTGACGACCCTCCACCTCTGGGCCAGTAGTCATGGAGCCTCAATCCTCACCACTGGCACCTGTGGGGAATGTTCACTGGGAAGATAACAAGTACACACCCAGTATTTCCAGATGTAGCTGTCTGCATCAAGCACAGTTTCCCTTAAGAGCACATAGGTAACACAGTCAGTTGGAGCTGGTTCCTCTCTCTTTCTCCATATCCCCAATAAGACTCCCCACTGGCACAGGTGTAGAGTTAAAATCTCTTCTGAGTCTCCAAGCTAAGACCTCCAGCACCCTCTCTGTCCAACCAGTGCTCCATTACCCTGCCCGAGTAACTGGGACACAAACACACACTCATGGAGATTTGATTTACACACACACACACACACACACACACACACACACACACACACACACACACACACACACACACACCTGGGAAAGGCTGGCACAGGTTTACTAGCTATTCCCCCTTCTGCCCATACTATAAGGTAGTTACTACTGGCACCAGACACTCCTGCCAGCTACCTTAAGGCCCTTACAAGGATACCCAGTATACTGACTGAAATTCATATTAATACAAATAGTAGTTTGACGAAGAGCAATGCTATTAGGAGTGACCCACACAGTGTCACCAAATAAATATGCAAGCACTCTCAAAACTTAAATTTCTCTACAAAGACGCAATGAAAGGTTTAAATATATTTACTAATAAATAAAAGCACAAAAAACAGTAAGTATATATTCACAGTGACATTAAGAGTTCAAATCACAGGAAATATTTAAAATAAAAACCACAAATTCACCAGTAGGACTAGTAGACACAAGTTTATTTTTCAGGTTAAGTCAATTTTACTTTGATGAAAGCGCTTAACCTGAAAAATAAATGTGTGTCTACTAGTCCTACTGGTGAATTTGTGGTTTTTAGTTTTTATTTTCACCAGTTTGCTATAAATATTTAAAATAACATTAAAGGACAGGCTCAGTCAAATAAAGAAATGTAATATCTAAACTAAGCTTCACTATATTCCTGACTGAATCTAAGAGAATCACTATTCACTACCTAATAGAGCAAGGCAGATGATGTGGTGAATGGTTCCTCTTGTTGTCAGGCCTAAGACAGAATGCAGAATGCTCAGTCTCACTGAGAGACTTCTCAAAATAATATCTGTCATATTACTTCTGGGATAGCTTGCAGAATAACATCACTTCTGGTCATCTGACTTCTAGTTCCCAGGCAAACCCCCATTGCTGGAACCTGGCAGGATTTAGCATGTACCTATAAAAATACACACACAAAGGCTTTTGCTCAGATCTGTGTCAGGTGCTGGAAGTCATAAAAATTGCATACCTCCAGAGTAGTAACTAGTTCACCCCAAAGACAATACAGAAAGTTTCCTAGTACAGACTTTGTGTCTCTGGCTGCATTTAAACCTGTGAGATGCCATCTTTTGGCCTAGCCCATAAAGTGATTTAATTTCAGATATAGTTTAAAGTTTGCTGGACTGAGGCTAACTCTCCAGTTTCCTTTCTTAAAACATACATTTAAACAGTCAGATTAATGCATGTACATTTCTGTTTTCTTCAGTAGGGTACACTGTGGATACATTTCAAATATAAGTACTTTACAGATACCTTCTCAGCACAAATGTCTGTACAAATCAGTTTGATATACACATGACGTACAGTTCTAATACATTTGTAACACAAGCATCTTATATAAATCAGTTTGATATTCACAAATGGCATATAATTATTTACAAAATTCCAGTAAGCTGTGCTGGCAGTACCTCCTCTAATCACACATCTCCCCCTTCAAAGACTCAAGCTAGTTTTTCAAGTGCCCCTTGAGAAACATTGCTTGAGTGGAATGAGCCTATCTGGGAATATGATACCCCCGTATCCTGTCTTGAGAGCCTGTCTGCGTTGCCATTCCTAACCCCACTATGGTGCTGCACTGTCCTTTCATATGTCTGCAATCCTAGGCTCCACCTTAGTAACTTGGCATTTTACTGGCTGGCTCAATGTGGTCATGTTAAGGGATTGTGTTATGTAACTACAGTAAATTTCCTTCCATACAGATAAGGCTGATGTTTCTGCAGTGCCCATACTATTGCTAGGCATTCCTTTTCTACAGCTGCATATAGCATTCATCCCTGGGTTGGAGCCTATGGCTGAGATATACCCCTGGGTGCTCTTCTCCCTCTGAGGAAACCTGGCTGAGTGCAGCCCTACCCCCATGGTTTAACTCATCCACCTGCACAACAAATTCTTTGCTGTAATCTTGACTAGCTAACACAGGGGGTCCTCCCAACACTCCTTTAAGCTTTAGGAATGCCTGCTCACATGCTGGGGTCCACGCTACCTTAACTGGCCTGTTTTTCCTTGTCAGGTATGTGAGGGGAGCAGCTATGGTACTATAATTGGGGACAAACATTCTATAGGAATGTAATTGGAAGTATGTGATTTAAATTGTATGCTTAATTGATTAATTGTCTTGTGCAATATGCTGTATTTAAGTAAAGAGTGTTTTGTAGTGTTTTTACTCTTGGAAGGCTGTGCAAGCCGAGGCGCTAAGTGTTTCATTAAAATTGCTTACTTCTTGGATCGGTGGTCTTGGTGATATTTTAAAATTGTATTTTTTGCTTCTTTTTTAAAGTTGTATTTGTTGAAACTTTCTATAGTACCCTGCTGTCCTTAAGAATACCCTCACCTGCTTTTTGGTAACAGGGGCAGACCATGGCTGAATGGCTTCCACGTGGGCAGATTCTGGCCTGATCTTACCACTCCCCACTCTATTTCCTAGGTAGGAGACCTCTGCCATACTCACCTGACGTGCTGTTGCCAGGAGTGGCTGTAGATGGCAATATCATCCAGGTAAGCAAGGTCAAAATCTCCTCCATCTTCGTAAGCTCATACAAACCAAAAGGAGTCACAAAGGCTGACCTCTGTCTAGCATTAGGAGTCAAGGGCACCTGCCAGTAGCTATAGTGGTCAGATACTTAGCCCCTCCCAGCTGCTCTAGGCCTTCGTCTGTCCTAGGCATGGGGTAAGCATCTGACTCTGTGTGACTATTTAGTTTCCTGTAGTCCACACGCTACCTGGTGCTGCCACCCTTCTTTGGTACCAGCACCACTGGAGAGGCTCAGGGACTGCTGGACTCCTGGATTACCCCCAGATGTCCTTCAAGGATGCATCTGCAGTCATAACATATGGGTTGTCCTGCCTCAGGCAGCCCTTCGGTCGGCCGGATTCCAAAGTCTGGGTCTGGCCTCGGCTGATGTCGCACTTTCCCCGACGTCACAACTTCTGGGGTATAAAGGCATCAGCCGACGCCATTTTCCTCAGTCTTTCTTGCCGCGCGGTGCCCGAAGCAGAAGCTGTTCGCAAGTGCCGGTCGGTCAGATCCAGAGATTTCAGCTACCGAAGACTTCGAAAAAAGCTAGGTACCCCGTTGGGGACTCTTTCTTGCCTCAGCCGATGTCAGACAAAGTAAATAATTGTTTAACTTGTGGGAAACAAATACCTCATAAGGATTTCCATTCTTACTGCCTTCCTTGCTTAGGCCCAGACCACGACGTATCAGCTTGTTTAGCCTGTGCCTCCTTCAACCGACGGACTCTTAGACGTCGGTCGGAGTTTGCAGAGGAATTTTTTGGTACCGCTTTTGCTTATAAAATGCCGTCGGAGACTCCGACTTCGCATATGGCCAAAAAACGCAAGGAAAAGGACCGACACTCGCGACCCGCGGTTTCGGCTGAAACCACGGCTAGGCCTACCGCGAGTGTCTCGGTTTCGGCTGAAACCGAGTCCTCGGTTATAGCTACTACCGAAACTATACCTCCGACCACCGAGGCCAGAGAGGCCCCGGCCGAGTTGGCCTCAGAATTCCCTACCGAAGCTAGTGCTCAAGAATTGTCCGACACCATTCCTTTGGACATTTCTACTCCTGCACGTGGGGCAGCTAGGCCTCCAGCTTCTATGTCTATCAAGGCCTTCTCCAGGGCAAAAGCTGCCAAGCTTTCAAAAACTTTGCCTGCCAAATCACCTTCCCAGAGGCCTTCCTCCAGTTCTCAGATCCTCAGTCTTGCTGAGGACCTCATTTCCTTAATTAGGGGTTCCCAACCTCACCCAGACAGGGCCTCCCAACCTCCTCCAGACAAAAGGCCCAGGACTGATCCCTCTGAACCTCTTTCCTCAGATTACTCCTCGGATGGATCTGATTTGTCAGACCATCAGGAAGGGGCCTTCTCTCCTTATGAGGATTCAGATGCAGAAGATTCTATTCCTTCCGCCTCCCCACGAGAAGAATTTTCCTTTGGGGAGACTTTACACTCCATGAGGGAGCACTTTCAATGGCAGGGTCAGGATTTCTCTGATTCTAGAAAAAGATTAAGGACCTTTTTACATTTGCCCCAGCATAGGCCCTTAGCCATACCTCCTGTTCTGACTGTAATTGATGATGTGTACAATGATGTCAGTACTGCACCTGATTCTCTTCCCCCGGCCCCTGCCAAACCTGACAGATATTACAGGGTCCCGGATTCTCATTTCCACCTGTATAAAGCCCATGCTGCAGACCCAGAAACTATTTCTCAGGGCCCTAAAGGGGTTGCAGCTGCTACTGCCAAGAATCCCCTTCCCTCTGAAAGAGAGTCTAGAGCACTAGAGAGATGGGGAAAAAAGGTATATACATCTGCTACTCTTTCTGCCAGGGCATTAAACTGTCAATTCCATATGATACAGTACCAAGAATTTTTGTTAGATCAGCTGAATAAGAAGCTTTCTTCTCCTGAACCTTTAGACCGTAAATCCCTTCAGGATTTGGTACACAACTCTCAGCAGGTCAGTAATCATTTTTTAAAATGTGGCTATGATGCACTGGAGGCTTCATTTAGATCAGCTATGACTGGGGCAGTAATTCGTAGGCATGCCTGGCTGAAGGAGCAATCTTTGCCAGACCATGTCAAGGCTAAACTCCTCGATGCTCCAATGGAGAAACAAAGTTTATTTGGCTCCCCTGCACAGGAGATTCTAAAGAAGGTGGAAGAAAAAGCAAAATCTGTGCAAACAGTAAAGGAATTCCTGCAGGTCCAACCTCCGAGGTTCAGCAGAAACTGGCCTACAAAGAATTGGTCCTTTCCAGACACCTCCAGAGCACAGAGGGGCAGGAACAGACGCCCTAGAAGCAGAGGTCAATCCAGAGGTGCCTACAGGGGCCGTCAGTGGCAGCCTGCCAACCAGAGGGGTAGTGCCACAGCTACAACTGCAACCACTACCACAGGACAGACCCAATGACTTGACTCTGATTCCGCCTACCAGGGATCAACTGGAAGCTCCCTTGGGCGTAAAGCTGGCTCTATTCTCCAGAAACTGGCATTGCATTACAAAGGATACATGGACATTGCAAACAATAGACAAAGGATACAGGTTTTACTTCCACACTTTGCCAAAAAGGGGCGGAATGCCAAACCTTCCAACAAACCAGAAGGCAGAGGCTTTAAGACAAATCAGCAAACTTCTTCAAATGAAAGTTATAGAAAGAGTACCATCTACAGAACAAGGCCAAGGATTTTACTCCAGATTATTCCTGGTACCAAGAAAAGAAAACCAATGGAGGCCTATTCTCGACCTGTCCCCGCTCAACACTTACCTCATTGTGCCAAAATTCAAAATGCTGACCCTACAGCAACTTCTTCCCATGCTGGGCAAGGAGTCTTGGCTGGTGACTCTAGATCTCAAGGAGGCATACCTGCACGTCCCTATCCGACCAGATTGCAGAAGACACCTCAGATTTCTTGCAGGATCAGAGCATTATCAATTCTCAGCATTGCCCTTTGGCTTATCTACTGCGCCCAGAGTATTCACGAAATGCCTGGCATCAGTAATTGCACATTGCAGACTTCAGGGAATTCAAATTTATCCATACCTGGACGACTGCCTAATACAAGCGGACAACAAGAAAAAGTTATTAAAGGACCTGGACTATGTCATATTCCTGCTACAGGCCTTGGGATACACAGTCAACATCCAAAAGTCAAGACTAGAGCCATCCCAAAGGATAACCTTTTTGGGTGCGGATCTGGACACAGTCACTCAGATGGCTTTTCTCACAGAAGAAAAACAAAAACAACTTCCAGATTATTTCATGATTTTAACAAGACAAACTCAGCTTACTGCAAGGAAAGTTCTGCAGGCCCTGGGTTACATGGCATCCTGCATAATCTTACTTCCTCATGCCAGGCTGCATATGAGAAAATTGCAATGGTACCTAAGGAATGTATGGTCTCAACACAGTCACAGTCTAGAAACCATGATACCAATTATTCCATGCCTTCAACAGGAATTCCTATGGTGGGCTCAGGCATGCCAGTCCAACAGAGGGTTGCCTTTCAACAAACCAAACACAAGGCAGACCATCACCACGGACGCCTCAGACCAAGGATGGGGAGCACACATGGAGGGCAAATGCCTCCAAGGCCTATGGCCTCAAGTACAGCTAAGCATGCACATAAACCAAAAGGAAATGCTGGCAGTGAGGCATGCAATCAAGGCATTCAAACCTTTCCTCCAGCAAGGACATCTGTTAATAAGGACAGACAACACCACGGTCATGTGGTACATAAACAAACAAGGAGGCACACATTCCTACCCTCTATGCCGGATGGCAATGAATCTGTGGAACCTATGCCTGACTCTCAATATCCAGCTACAGGCCAAATTCGTACCAGGAAAAGAAAATTCACTAGCAGACAGTTTAAGCAGAACTACCACGGATGCACATGAATGGATGCTGCATCCAGACATCTTCAAACTCATAACAAAGAAATGGGGAATGCCAGACATAGATCTGTTCACCTCCCCACTCAACCACCAGCTGAAAAAATTCTGCTCAAGGACATACCACCCACAAGCCTGGAGGGTGGACTCTCTCCCTTTCATCTGGAATGCACTAACAGTATATGCCTTTCCACCTCTCCCATTGATGTACAAGGTTCTACTGAAGATCAGGGAGGAACAGCCAAAGGTGATACTAATAGCTCCGGACTGGCCAAGGCAACACTGGTATCCACTACTCAGAAGCATGTCTCAGGCGAACTCATGGCCTCTTCCCCTGTGGCCTCTTCTTCTAACGCAGAACAATTTCAAGACCCTGCATCCAAACTTGACAACATTGAAACTAACTGCCTGGAAAATTCCTTAAAACCAAACCAAACTGTTTTATCTCAGAGAGTGAAGGACATCATCCTGGAGGCTCGCAGACCTTCCACAAGGAAGACATACTCAGCTAAATGGAAAAGATTCCTCATTTGGAGCACATCAAAGGGCACAGATGCTTCAGTGGCAAACCTAGCACACATCCTAGAGTATTTAGTAGAATTGTTCCACAATGGCCTGTCTTATTCCTCCATTAAGATTCATGCTTCAGCAATTTCAGCAGAATACAACATGGATCCACCTATCTTCTCTCACCCTCTGCTCAGACAATTTTTGAAAGGGATCAAAAATGTTAAACCTCCAAGGAGACCCCCTCTACCTGCATGGGACCTCAATTTCGTGCTGGAGAAATTAACACTACCTCCTTTTGAACCAGCAGCATCAGCAGACCTACAGTTTCTATCTTGGAAAACTGCTTTTCTTCTGGCAATCACTTCAGCAAGAAGAGTATCCGAGTTACAGGCATTAATGGCAGTGCAGCCTTTTCTTATTTTCCACCAGGATAGAGTGTCACTGAGAACCAATCCTACTTTCATAATAACCTTGTGTGGCTGTCCAAGTAAAAAGAAACTAATAATAACAAAAACTGGAGAGCCGTCGAGCGGAATGCACCCACTAGAAAAACACTTCACCAAAAACGTACAGTGACACTTGGAACCATGCATAAACGCTTTTATTCCATAAAATCCACATGCGTTTTCGTCCCTTCATCAAGGACTTCATCAGATAAAATAACATAAAAACATGTTCACATGAAGTGTTTTTCTAGTGGATGCATTCCGCTCAACGGCTCTCCAGTTTTTGTTAATCCTACTTTCATGCCAAAGGTGGTATCCAGGGTATCCTTGCACCAAGCTATTCATTTGCCTACTTTCTTCCCTAACCCACAGAACAAAGGAGAGAAACTGTTGCACACCTTGGATATACACAGACAGCTACGCTACTATCTGGACAGAACTAAAACCAACAGAAAAACTGACCAACTTTTTGTAGCATATGCAACTGGGGTGCAAGGAAGAGCAATTTCCAAACAGACAGTTTCTAAATGGATAGGAAATTGCATTCGTTTTTGCTACTCCTTTCATGGAAAGACAGCTCCTGAAAATATCAGGCCTCATTCCACAAGGGCCACAGCCACCACTAAAGCTTTCCTACGAGGGGTGGCTACCAAGGACATTTTAGAAGCTGCTACTTGGAGCTCCGTGCATACATTTGCCAAGCATTACAATCTACCTTTATACTCCAGATCCCGAGCAGGGTTTGCAACTGCAGTTCTGCAGGGGATTTTATCTACACCATCCTTCTCTTAGTACCTCCTCCCCCAGTTTGGCTATGGTATTCTACCCATATGTTATGTTATGACTGCAGATGCATCCTTGAAGGACATAGTACAGTTTTGTACCTACCATAAATGTAGATGTCCGATAGGTATGCATCTGCAGTCAGGATTACCCACCCTCCTTCCCCTCTGTGGTTTTCCTAGGGTGCTTACCCCTCTTTCAGCTAACTGGGGGAATCTATTATGGTGTATTTGTTTGTTGGTATATGTATTTATATGTGTATAATTTGCTACTGTTTGGAACTTTCCAGCATTATCCAAATTTAGCCTTCCTAGAGGGCACCTGGCATCTGGGGCAAGAAACACTGAGGAAAATGGCATCGGCTGATGCCTTTATACCCCAGAAGTTGTGACGTCGGGGAAAGTGCGACATCAGCCGAGGCCAGACCCAGACTTTGGAATCCGGCCGACCGAAGGGCTGCCTGAGGCAGGACAACCCATATGTTATGACTGCAGATGCATACCTATCGGACATCTACATTTATGGTAGGTACAAAACTGTACTTTCCAACCTTTCCTGTATCTCCTCCCTCAGAGTCTGTTTGACTCTCTCAGGCACCCTATAAGGGGCTTGCGTACTAGACCTTTGGGGTCCTGTATCCACATGGTGCTGCACCAGGTGGGTACACCCTAGATTCCCAGTGAACATGCCCTCAGACTCCTGTAACACTGCTTGGAATTCTCAAACCTGAGTAGGGGATAGCTGCAGGAACATTGCTACCCCTTCCAGGTGTCAGTCTTAGCCTCACTGAGGAGATCATCCACCAGATCCCACTCAAACTCCCACCAGATCCCCCTCAAACTCCTTCCTGCCATCCACTGCAAATGCTCAGCACAGGGGCCCTCCCTGTCACGGTAAGGTTTCTTTATGTTAATGTATACAGTTTGTGCCCCTGACTCCTGCCTAGCCATTCTACCATGTCGTTAGCATCACTGACTTTCCTTACCACTTTGAAGGGTCCTTCCCAAGCTGCCTGCAGCTTATTGTGTCTAACAGGAATGAGAACCATAACCTGCTGCCCCATAGCATAATCTCTGGCTCAAGCATTCTTGTCATACTAGACCTTTTTCTGCTGTTGGGTTTCTGCCAGGTTCTCCAGACAAGCCCATGAGTTCCCCGAGCCTTGTCCTGAGGTTTAGGACATATGCCGCACAGACTCCTTGTGGATTTCTCACATACCCACCTACTCATTGCGAATCAAATCTAGAGGTCCTCTTCCCCGATGCCCATATAGCAATTCAAGGGGTGAAAAACCTGCAAATTCCTGGGGTTCCTCTGTATGCAAACAGAAGTTGGGGCAAGTATTTGTCCAACTCTCTCTCAAACTGGTCTGCAAATGCCCATAACATGGTCTTTAGTGTAGGGTTTAACCTCTCCACAAGACCTTTAGTCTGGGGATGGTAGGGAGCGGTCTTTAGGTGCTTCACCCCACAGTGCTTCCACAGACAAGCCAGTAGGTCTGACATGAATTTGGCACCTCTGTCAGTCAGTATTTCTTTTGGGAAACCTACTCTGCTGAAAATCTCTAACAAAGCATTTGCTGCCTTTTCTGCCTTGATGGCTGATATCCAAACTATAAAACAGAGTTATAAATATATCCATTAATTTCTTTACGATCCTTTAATGAACCAAGTAATTGATTTGGAGATGTACAACTTTTGTTTAATTGGAAAACTGAAAGTAGGGGTACTGTTTGGTATCCCAAAAATCCATAAAAATCCTGTGGATCCCTCTTTTAGACCAATTGTGTCTTCCCCACAAGCTATTACTGAGGGTATCTCCCTAGTTATAGATGCTGTTTTAAATCCAGTAATATTAAGGTTAAAGTCCTATTTGAAGGACTCATGGGATTTTTTGGAAAAAATAAAAGGGTTTTCACAGGGTTTTGGATTCAACATGGATCAACATCTATTGCTGACTATTGATGTTGTTTCTTTATTCACAAGCATTCCGCATGTAGAAAGAGTAGAAGCTGTGAGAATGTTTTTGTGTAAGAACACATTTTTGGGACAGGCCAATATTAATTTAGTATGTGATTTAATTGAGTTGGTTTTAAACAACAATTTCTTCTTGTTTAATAACAGTTATTATAAACAAACAAAATGGGCAGGCAGCCATGGGGTCTCCAGCAGCTCCAGTATATGCCAATATTGTAATGGCCTTTTGGGAGACTACTATACTAGCACAGTTGTATGAAAAATATACATTTTTTTTATTATTCTAGATATGTGAATGACTTTTTTATTTTGGAGGCAAGTCATGTTGAGGTAGATAATTTTATAGTTGACATCATCAACAGCTCTGATTATTTGAAATTTGTAAAGAGTGATTGTGATTCAAGGTTTCATTTTTTTGGATGTCAATCTGACATGGAATCATGTTGACAATCAGTTTGACAGTAAAATATTTATGAAAGATACATTTACTAATGAGTACTTACATTATCAAAGTAACCATCCACTATTTATAAAGAAGAACATTCCCAAAGGGCAATGCATTCGGGTAAGCCGGATTACCACCAGAGACATGGACTTTAATGATGAATTTGAATATATAACTGAATTATTTATGGCAAGGGGTTATGATATCAATTATTTAAAATCAACAAGGGATGAAGTCTTAAGGAAAAGGAATTGTACCTATCCCCCCTATTCTTAGGAAATCTTTTGTAAAAAATAAACTAGTGTCAAATGACATGAAAACTAAAACTAATGTTATGTTTAGTATGGACATGACTATAGATTGTCCTCATATTAGGAACATAGTCAACAACAACTGGAGGATTTTGGAGGGCAACACAGACCTTCTGGAGGCAATAGGGACGAAGCCCAGTTTTGTTTATCGTAACAGCTGTAATATTAAAAAACTGCTGGAGGGGGATGATACCAAGAACATTAGTAGTTTTCGAAATAACACAAATAAAATAGGTATGTATAAATGTGGACAATGCAATTTATGCAGGTTCATACTGGAATGTCCATATATTATGTTGGCCCATTTAGAACAAACTTTTGAGGTTCCTGTTTACTATACTTGTAAAACTAAGGGAGTAATTTATATTAGTTTGTACAGTGGGTGTGATGCTTATGTAGGAATGACCACCCGGAGTTTAATGGAATATATGAGAGAACATATTTACTACATTAAGGTCAAAAATGAAAAAAACACCCTTTACAAGCATACTGTTGAATGCACAAAGTACAAGAATTTTTTGTTTTCAATATTGAAAGTAGTGGAAGGAGATTTGAATGGTGGAGATTACAAAACTTCATTAGAACAGAGAGAGACTTTATGGTAGGTAAGGTTAAAAGCAGATAAAAAGCTGGGGCTTAATGAAAATATTAATGTAAAATGTTTTTTAAAGGATAGGAAATTAAAGGTTAAAAATAATTGATTTATTTTATTTACGTGTAAAGTGTTCATAGATTTTACACATATAAAGTGTTCATTGATTTTATACATTTTACATTTAATATATGTATTTTATAATGGATTTTTACTGGCATAGCAGGGGTTAATGAATTGTTTAGTTTAACCAACTTGGTTATGTAATTAATTGATATATTGGTTGATTTTATTTGTTTTGTGTATATATTGTTGAAATGAGTTGGAATGTGTTTTTCTGATGAAGTCTCTTTGATGAAAGCGTGTAATAAAGTTTCTGTATGCTAATATAAGATTCTCCGTCACCCACTAGCCATCCCTCAGGGTTCCATTCTGTGTACAGTAACCCTTTGTTCCAGTATACGGAATCCCCTTTTCCTTGAGAATCATACACCTCCTTAGCTACCTTCCTCAAGCCTTGTAATGTAGAGTCTTAGAGCTGAGCCTGTCTCAGTTCTCTCTTTGTAACCCTTCCCACTCCCCTTCCATAGCAAGTCTGATATCCTTTGACAGTGATGCCTCACTGTCAGCCTTTATACTGCTATTGATCTCTGCCCTTGCTGTCACTCTGTCCAAGGGAACATCAGTACCCACCAGCACCTGTGGCCTACCTCCAGTCTCACTGCTAAATGGTAGCTCCCTCCCTGAAGTAGCCACCTCACCTATCCTGGCTTCAAGTGTGCAGTTTGCCTGGGCCCTTCCAGGCTACCAGACCCACATGCCTGTCTCCAAGCCTGACTGCATGTAACTGCATTCACACAAGGTACTGTATTATCAAAATCATTCCCTGTCAGGACATCTGCAGGAATATCCTCAACCACACCAACTTGTTGCTTCCTTTTCCACCCTCCCAGTCAAGGTGAATCCTAGCCAAAAGTATTTGGAATGGGGTCCCCTCCTAAAGCTCTGATGGAGTAGACTGCCCAAACAAGTAGTGCTCCTCTTTAATCATTGCAGGCTTCAGAATGGTTAGGTCAGAGGCTGTGTCTCCCTTAGCAGTGGCCTATTTCCCATCTACATACCCTTGTTGTCTCAAGACAACTTGCCACTAGCCTTCTGTTATTCCTACTTCCTGGCTGCCCTATCTTTTGTTTCCATGTTGCCTCCATGGACATCTATATGATACATGGCTCTACTGGTTACATTTAAAACATTTTAGCCATTATCCTGGCTGTGTACTTGAACTAGTGGCTTCCCATGTTGCTGGTGAACTGTGTTGGGGTGGCTTAGGCTGCCCAGTATAGGTTCCCTTATATCCATGTGCAGCACTGAGTATCCCTTTCCTGTGCAGTGATGCCCTGCTTGCTAAGTAGAAATACCCTTTTTTCTCCAGCTGATTTGTAGTGTTGAATTCCCTATCTGCCAACCAGATTTTCATGTCCTCAGGCAAAGTGCTAAGGGCTTAGGTCCCTCACCAAAAGGTCTTCCATCCCTTCAAAAGTAGTGACCTGACACCCAGTCACCCACCTATGAAAATAAGTGCTTAACTCAGCAGTATAATCACACACACTTTCATATGCCTTGCGTCTATGCTCACAAAACATTTTTTCTATAAGCTTCAGGTGTTAACTTAAAACACTCTAATAAACTTTTCTTTACATTGTTATAGTCTAAACAGTCAGTATCAGACAACTTAAAAACAACAGTTATAGCTTTACCATGGAGTAAGGCAATCAGGAGCCATATCCAGAGCCCTTGGTCAACATTACACGGTTTACATACCCTTTCAAACATATGAATAAAACTATCAAAATTATCAGCCTCTGTAAATTGTGGTAGAAATTTACTAACCTTTATTGCTTCTGGGGTTTGTTTTTCCCTTCCCCATTACCTCCATGAGCCTGACGAAGAGTCAGAATCTCCTTTTCATGTTGCCTCTGACTCTCATTTTCTTCTGCCTCCAAATGCCACAGTCTCTCTGCTGATTCTAATTCCATTTGTTTTTCCTACTACAGTCTCTCTCCTGATTCTTATTCCAAATGTTTGGCTGCCAGTTTAAGTCTCTTTAACTCCAGATGGATTTTTAAGTCCTCTGAGGAAAAGTGGAACTGTCCTTTTTCTGAGAGCTGTACATCCCCAAGGCTAGTCTGGTTGTCTTCCAGGTTGTTGGTCTATGATACAGCTGTGATTAAGGCTGCAATCATTTTCCCCTTAGTCAGGTTGGCATGCCCCAGTCCTTTGGCTTGGTACATCTCAGCCAGTTGGCACCTTGTCAGCTTGCCATAATCCTCTGCTGACATCCTGGCCTGCTCTCCCTGACTAACTAAGCTAACAAAAGTAAATAAATAAATCTGTTGTGATATGTTGTGATACGAAACTGAATGTTTACTATGTGGCTTCTTGAGAATACAAACACTTTCTTTAGTGGCCACTGCTTTCAGGCTAAAGGAGTTCATTATCCACACCACTGTTACCAGTATGTGATGTGGTGATCTCATCACTCCCATCAATACTTGACAACCCTCCACCTCTGGATCAGTAATTAAGGAGCCTCAATCCTCAGCACTGGCACCTGCGGGGAACATTCACTGGTAGGATAACAGGTACACACCCAGTATTTCCAGATGCACCTCTCTGCATCAAGCACAGTTTCCCTTAAGATCACACAGGGAACACAGTCAGTCCAGGGCTGGTTCCTGTCTCTTTGTCCAGATCCCCAGTAAGACTACACCAGACACTCCTACCAGCTACCTTAAGTCCCTTAGAGTATCCAATATACTAAGTGAAATAAAGTTTAATAGAAGCCGTGGTGGTACAGCGGTAGCATTGTTGCCTCACAGCAAGAGGTTCTCCTGTTCAACTCACGACTGGAGTGCCTTCTGCGTGGAGTCTGCATGTCCTCCTGCGGTCGAGTGGCCTCTGAAAGACATGCGTGAATGGGCATGCCTTCGCTGAAGGTTGGGCGCCGGGCTGGCAACTCGGCACCATAAAAAATCTACTGCCAGTCATTAGCGGACTGGAGTTCCGCTGTGGCGACCCCTAACCGGGAAAAGCCAAAAAGACAAACAACATAAGTAGTAGTTTGACCAAGAGCAAGGCTATTAGGGGTGGCCCACACTGTCATCAAATAAATATGCAAGTACTCTCAAAACTTAAATATCTCTACAAAGATCACCCACAATGAAAGGTTTAAATATATTTAATACATAAACAAGACAATGCTAAGTATCAACAAACAATATCTAAACTGAACTTCACTATATTCCTGACAGAATCTAAGAGAATCACTATTCCTTACTTACTTATTATAACAAGGCAGATGATGTGGTGATTGATCCTTCTTATCAGGCCCAAGACAGAATGCTCAGTCTCAGTGAAAGACTTCTCAAAATAATATCAAACATATTACTTCTGGGATAGCTTGCAGAATAACATCACTTCTGGTCATATGACTTCTAATTCCCAGGAAACCCCCCATTGCTGGAAGCTGGTAGGATTTAGTGGGTCTATATCAGTACCTCGAAATGCCATCTCTTCAAACACCTAAAGATCGACACCTAATGAGTGAAAACTGAAAAGCATGAACAGCCACTTCCGAGAATTTTTTCACAGGGAAAAAATTTGCTTTCCCTTTATCGGGAATTTGCTCTTTTCTCCAATGTAGAGTGATCTCTGAGTTGGTATATTTAGTTAGGGGAGGTGTGAGGGGCACAGCCCCCCAGTTGGTTAGGGTTTGAAAGTTTGTTTTCCTGTTGGTCAGCCAAATTAATTTTTTCCCTGTGAAAAAATTTGCGGAATTGGACGTTCATGCATTTCGGATTTTGCTCATTAGGTGTCGATGTTTAGGTGTTCAAAGAGCTGGTGTTTCATTGTTATAATATAGACTTGGATTTAGCCCCTACCTGTAAAAATACGGATCGCCAAATTTAATTCCACCAAGACCAAATCACCAAAAGCACAAATCGCCGAAAATTAATTTCGCCGAATTTCATTTCACCAAAAATAGTAGTGGCAGTGTATAATATATAGTTGGGGGCGTAGCCCCTTACCTAGCTTGAATTATACTGTGCAGTGTCTATTAAGAGGGTAGGTAAGTAAGTACTTTTTAATCAAACTAGGTGGGGGGCTATGCCCTCCACACCCCCCAACTGTATAGTCTAACTCCAGGATCGTAATACAGTGGGGGAAAGGGAATATACAATGCCACTACTATTTTCGGTGAAATGAGTTTTCAGCGATTTGTGCTTTCGGCAATTTGGTTTTGCTGACATAAGTTTCGGCGAAATGAACCAGACCCAAAAATACACACACAAGAGCTTTTGCTCAGATCTGTGGCAGGTGCTAGAAGTCATAAAAGAATAGCATATCTCCACACTTCCAGAGTAGTAATTAGTCCACCCCAAAGATGATACAGAAAGCTTCCTAGTACATACTTTGTGTCTCTGGATGCATTGTAACCTGTGAGATAGCATCTTTATGGCCTAGCCCGTAAAATGATTTAATTTCAGATATTTTAAAGTTTGCTGAACTGTTAACCCTCCAGTTTCCTCTGTTAAAACACATATATTTCAACAGTTACAATAGTGCATGTACATTCTGTTCTCCAGCAGAGCACACAGTTGTTACATTTCAGACACAAGCACTTTACAAATACCTTTTCAACACAAACATATGTATAGATCCGTTTGATATACATGGCATACAGTTCTAATACGTTTGTAACACAAGCATCTTATATAAATCAGTTTGATATTCACAAATGACATATAATTATTTACAAAAGTCCAGCTAGATGTGCAGGCAGTAGCTCCTTTCATCGCAGAAGGCTTTAGTTCTCGCTCTGTAACTAAATTTTAAAATAGGCAGCTGCGGGGAAATGTCTGCTTGGAGACAGATCCAGATTAATGTTGGTTTTTGTTAGCTCTCACTGTTGTATCTTTGTAGCTGCTCTGTAGTGTATTGAGTTTCCTGTCTTTTGCTGCTTAGGGAATGTGACTTATCTGGATCTGTAGTTTCTATATGCAATAGCCAGGCACCTAAATGGCATCACATCATGCATGCATCAGAGTCTTTTCTCTGAGGTTTTCTTTGTGATGGCGTCTTCTCAGGAGTCAACTATCTGGTGTTGCATTCTCAGCTAATAATGTTTTTTTGTTTGCTGCAAGTTCAAAAGACTGGATCTTCTAGACATGCCTGCTTCACCCACGAGTCTCTGCCTTAACAGGGTAATTCATTCACCAGCTTATTTCTCAGTCCATACCACGGACGTAAGGATCAGACTGCTTATTCTGATTTTTCAGAGAGCATTGCTTAAGTAAGGTGCAAATGAGGGATTTTACAACCTACTCATTACTTGTAGAGCTTTATGTAAACTGTCATCCTCTTCTTATGTCATTTGGTAGGCAATCTACAGTAGAGGTGCATACTGCTTGTCCAAATGCACTTAGTTTTTTTTTTTATAACTACCTTCGTTGAAGGTTGTGTGTCAGAGCTGGTAACTCGGCACGTAAAATTCTACTGCCAATCATTAGCGGACCGGAGTTCCGCTGTGGCGACCCCTAACCAGGAAAAGATGAAAGACACAACTTAGAGGTGGCCTTTGACTGATCTTTAAGGCAATATGTGACCCACTTCTGTTTGAAAGTCTGTGCCTTGAACTAGTAAGGGAGCTAACATCAGACTGAGAAATCTAACACTAAAAAATGCCAGCAGTGCAAAAAAAAGTGACAGATGCATTGCACAGCACCTTCCAATTTTATGAAATAAAGTTCTGTTTACAGTCAGGAGAAGTCGGTCATTAACTTCCTTCAGAAATTATTTTATTGAAAGCATCTGTGTCGGGTTACAGCAGGCAAGCTTCTTAGATTTAAGTTTTATGGTGGATTCATGGTACAGTGTCCAGGGATAAGTATTAATGAAGTAAATGTTTAGAATTTGGGGTTTGTTGGAAAGACAAAGATGAAACATAATCATAAGGAAGAGCAGGAGGAAGCCTCACCACTATTCCTTAGAGAGAGGAGAAAGGAGGAGGGAAGGTAGGGGAAGTTAAAGTCATAGTAATACATGAGAAAGGGAGGACGCAGGAAGCATTGCAGGAAGGGAGGGAACACAAAATGTGATAGGTAGGACACATGACCACAACATTTTACTGGGTGCTGTGCAAGAAAATGTTTGCTGGGGTGTAGAATGCATGTTGTTGTCTTTCGGCTTTTCCCGGTTAGGGGTCGCCACAGCGGAACTCCGGTCCGCTAATGATTGGCAGTAGATTTTTATGAACGCCGAGGTGCCAGCTCAACATTCAACCTTCAACGAAGGCACGCCCATTTACGCATGTCTTTCGAACGCCCACCCAACCTCTGGGAGGACATGCAGACTCCACACAGAAGGCACTCCTTGCACTCCAGCCGAGAATCGAATGGGAGAACCTCTTGCATTGAGGCAACAACGCTACCACTGCACCACCGTGGAATAATCAGTTAAAAATACTGCAGTTATGATAGGTAATGCACATGTGGCCTAGGTTATTATTGTAGATGTTGCCTACTAAGATAAGAGTAAGACTACAGATGGTCATACTAAGTTATAAATAGAATAGAGAGAGAAATACTGTGTAAAACTATGCTAGTTGCTAAAAATGTTAAAAATTTGTTATTTCAAGCATTTAAATTCCTGTTGTAAAAAGAATAACTTTAATAAATAACGTTTAGTAGTGTTTAATACTATGCAATTCATAGAGTTTCACTGTCAAGGTAGATTTCTTGACATCCTTGTTTCAAGCACATAACAACATGATTATGGTAAGAAACCCAGTCATAATTCTCTGTATAGTGATGTACAAATAATATAATGTGATATTGTAGAATATTAATATTATTGAATAACGATTGTACATTTACAAGTAGCATTAATATTGTAGGATAAGAAGATGATACTTGAAAAGCGACTGGTTCCAAAACAAACAAGAAACACAATTTGAAGGTATAGCAGAACAAAAATAACTTGTTTTACTCGTTATTCCATATGATAGCCCACTGTAATAGTGGATAGAGGCATGTCTGGGTGGCTTTTGCCATGAGGCTTTAGGGTTATAGTGAAAGCTAGGAGGCTAGATGAAACTGACGATACGCATTAATTCTTCCACAATAGGGAGATGAGGAGAGCACATTTTGGGTTTAGATTTATTTATGTGTTATATATTTCTTCAACCTAGCATTATGGACAGTTGGACTACCCTTGTTTCTCATGCCAACCTTGTTGACTTGGGTCTCTTGAAGCAGTGTAGCAATTGCCTCATGTACACAGACAACCCTCTACTAGTAATGCATTCTAGCACAGAGTGTGAGAGATGTATTTACACCAAGAATCTAGAACCCATACTCCCTCTCACTCAGAAGAGTAACACAGAGAAGGCTGTCAACTCAACCACCACTACGTATGCTAATAGTACCAGTACTCATACACATAGTACAAATCAAATACGTACATCCACTTATGCAGAGGTTCTCTTGAAAAACTTTCCAAAACCCCAGAGATCTCCAAAACACAGAACTGTTACAAATAACACAGTCCCCACAGCACCCATGACGCATAGCAACACCAGTATCTGACCCACCAAGGCGTAGCACTCAAAAAAACAAATGTTCTTGTCATTGGAGACTCAGTAGTGAGACACACGGATGTCCCACTCACCAGGTTGGACAAGGAGGAAGTCACGGTCAGCTGCCTTTCCTATGCCAGGATTCATCAGGTCATGCATGCACTCAGGTCTCTCAGCAACAAGTATCTTTATGACTCTGTCATAGTTCATGTTGGTGTGAATGACTTGAGACATACCTCACTGGACTATATGGAGAGAGAGAGAGATGTGGTTGAGCTCGTGTGTCCCAGGCAAGTGTGCCCCTAACCTTGAGCAGCATACTACCCTCACCTAGAGTGATGCCACAGTATCAACAAAAAATGATTGATTTCAGTAATTTGCTCAGTTTTTGCTGTCATTCAAAGGGGATCCAGTTCCTGTCAGCCTGGGAAGCCATAGACGACAAACCTCACTGCTTTGCCAGAAATGGTTTGCACCTGGCACCTTTAGGCTTTCAGCTCCTAGCAAAAGGTCTCGTCTCCCCCATAGTGCCTTTTTTAGGCAAGGGCTCAAAAACAACATTACTGACATGAAATTAACCAGTCAGAACAAAATAAGGGTTGTGCTGCTAAATGCTAGGAGCTTAAACCAAAACCTTCCTGGAAGCACTTCTATCACTAGAAGATGTGCAGTCGCAGAAACCTGGTTCAAGGCCTCAGAGAAAACCCTGGTCTTGCAAGGCTACAATGCCTTCCATACCATTAGACCAATGCCTTCCATACCATTAGACCACAAAATGAATGTGTGAGAACCAAATAAAGTGGTGTTTCAGTCTACCCAGCCATCCTAACCCCCTTTTTCCCATTTTGCACATGGTGTTGGGGTGTCACTTCAATAGGGACAATCATCTCAAGCCAAGCTTTACACCACCGGGTGAGGTAAACTCACCTCCTGTTTAGTTAGACTGAACAACTCTATGGAGTTACTCCAGGTCCAGGCTATGGTGGGTAATATCCCAATTCAAGTCATAGCCAGTTATAGATCCCCCTTCATGGGTTACGACGCCCACAAATCGTACTTGACCAAACTGGAGACAATCCAAATTTTACCAAACACACTGGTTATGGGAGATTTCAGTTATCCCACCATCAACTGAGAAACCTATGTTAGCCCTAACTCGCTAGCTCAAAAGTTCCTTGACTTTGTTCCTCTTGTAAGGGTATGGACAATTTGTTTCAGGGTATTTGAATTAACAAACATTCTGGATCTGGTCCTCACCAACATGTCAAACAGATGCACTGCTGCAACTGTCAGACCCTCATTAGTTAAAACTGACCACAAATCAGTCACCTTTGAGCTGGCACTAACAACAGAACTCACAAAGGGTGAAATCAGACTAAAAAACTTCACCAAGCCAAACTGTACCCTCCTAGGTGAAGGTATAAATGCATTCCAAGCCCCACCCCAAGCTAGAAGTGGTAACCACTGAAGCTTACACTAAAGCCTTGTACAGTCACTTGCATAAGTATGTAAACTCGGCTGTACCAGAAGGAATCACAGCCAGAGGCCCAAGCAAAAACAAGCTGCCATGGTGGGTTTCCAGCATCAACAAATTTTCAATAAATGCAAAAAGTTGCTGTTCAAGAAAATAAAGGCAAGGCCCCAACAATGGAAAAGTACCTTCCTCAGCCTCAACAGGCAAATAAGACAACTTGTCAAATCCTCCAAGGGCTCCTTTGAAAGAAACTTAGTAAGTACAGCCAAGGATAACCATAAGGCCTTTTACAGTTATGTACGTAACCTAAAAGGTAGGACCCAATCATATGCAGGACTAGTGCCCAACGGTATCACACACACTGACCCCACAGAGATAACAAACCTGCTAGTGGAAAGGTTTAGTAAAAATTTCACTCCCTAATCACCTCCTAACCTGCAACAAACCTTCCCCCAAATCCCCCCCACCCTACAAATCTGAAGTGCAGGTCCTCAAAGCCTTGTCCAAGGCAAAAAAAAACAGCCTCTATGGGACCAGACGACATCCCGGACTGTCTTCTAAACAGGCTAAAACATGAACTAGCACCACTACTAAGTACCCTTTTCAGTCATAGCCTAACCACAGGCTTTGGTCCTGCAGAATAGAGAACAGCAACAGTTATTCCCTCCACAAAGGTGACCTTGCAATAGACCCAGGGTTTACAGACCCATAGGTCTGACCAGCCTCATCTTTAAGGCCATGGAATGTATCATTATGGACCTCATAAATAAAGACAGGTGAGCACCAAACCCTGGATCCTACCCATTTCGGCTTTGTGAAGGGCAGATCCTGCCAGTTAAATCTGGTGGATTTCTTTGAAAATGTGACCTAGGCCATTGACGAGGGAAGATCTATTCACACAGCATACCTCGAACTGGCAAAGGCTTTCGACACAATCCCACATTCAGGCATTACCGATAAACTTAGTAAACTGAATTCAAACCCCTTCATTGTAAGATGGGTTGCCAACCGGCTCACAAACAAGACACACACTGCCAAAGTGGGTGACTCCACATCAACCAGCAGACCTGTTACCAGTGGAGTGCCACAGGGGTCAGTGCTGGGCCCCCTACTGTTTGGTGTATACTTATTTTCAGGTCAAAACTGAGGAGTTGTGGCTAACCATGTTTGCAGACGACTGCAAACTAGGTGCAATCATTGAATCCCAAAATTACATCAGTATACTCCAGGAGGGTCTCACACAGATCAGTGACTGGTGTATTATGCATGGTCTCAAGCTGAATGCAAAGAAATGCATCATCATCCCCTTCAGTATAAACAGCGTCACCTCACACTATCAAATCAACAACAATACCCTAAGTACCCATGAAGTGGTAAGGGACCTAAGATCAAAAGTTGACTGTGACATTAGCTTTGCGCTTTCTCTGTAGCACAATTGATTAGTAAAGGCATCGCCTTGAGAGCAAAAGAAGTTAACCCCCCCCCCCCTATACTTGGCACTTATCTGATCCATAACGGAGTATAACGCCCCATTTGGCATGTACCTAAGCTTCTGCAGCAATTAGAGAGACTTCAGAGGTTTCTAACAAAAAAGATCAAGGGGCTCCAGCATGTGCCTTACACAAACCGACTGAATTCCCTGTCACTATACACCCTATCATATAGACTTCGTAGGAGAGATTTATGCCTGGCCTACAGAGCGATCTAAGACCCAAACCTAATGAACTTGCTGCATATCTGTAAATCAAAAGGACTAAGGCTACCCATTCCAGTGACCTAAATATGGCCTACGATTTTAATAGAACTTGCTGGAGGGACACATTTATCTCCCAGCAACTGCCACATCTTTGGAACAGGCTACAAATTCATGTGAAACGGAGCACTTCAGTGACACTGTTCAAGAGGAACCTGGATGAGTGGATGGGGCTCCGTAATTTCTTACTGGGGATACAACCCACAACTCTTCTGGACATGGGCAGTCACCAGTAAATGCAGTCTTTGGTACTGACTAGCATTTCTGTGGTATTATATTGGGATGAAATGTCTATGCTTAAAATGACCTCCGGGTCGATAGCCTAGTAATTTCCTCTGATCCTGTATGTATTTACTTATGTATGCTTATTAACTAGGTTAAGTGGACTGGTACAAGGACCCTTCAGCCATGCTCCTGGCCATGATGCTAAAACAACATACAGAAAAATAATGTGCAGAATGAAGAAGCATACCTTCACCCTCATAAAACAAGAAATCTGGACAAAGCCTTTTATAATGTGGGGACAGATGCCTGAACATAGGGACAGATTTTAAATATTGCTCTTATAAACCTAGAAAGTTGATAGAATAAAAGGATTTGCGTTAGTATGCATTTTCTGAAGGATTTGAAGTCTGAAGCTCAAATGTGTGTCATTATTTAATGACTTCAATCCTCAGTGATTTGTCAGAAAACCACATATTTTATAAGGAACACACCAAAAATATGAGGCAAAATCTGGGCATTCTGCAAACATCTGGACAGTTGAGAGCTATGTGAAGAAGCATTGATGAGAATCATGCCAGCTTAAGCTGCATTTGGTGGGATGTTTTGTAGTGTGTACCTTTGTGTTAATGCAAAACTGGACTGTGCCATATTCAAGAGACATGTCTGAGCTCAATGATGTGACTTTGGTTCATTTTGACAATGCTAAAACAAGTATGATCTGATTACAGAGAGATGGCATGCCAAATAAATAAAATAAGAGTACTGTAACAGAAATTATAGTACACAAAGTTTATCTGTTATGTTCTTAAATGCAGTATTTCATAACTACATTAGCTTTTTCTCATTGTAGGTTAACTGTGGTCCCAGCTATTTCTTATTGTCCATTACTACTTTGTCACCCTCAACAGGTTATCGGAAGCCAAAGAACAGCAGAACATCACTCAGCAAGAGATGATCCATTTGTCAGATCTTTTAAACGAAGAACGAGAATTAAGATTTGCAGCTGAAGAAGCGCTCGACACAGCACAGGAAGAACTCAGACGGTAATGTGTTCATATGTTGAGAGTATAGCAGGGTGAGGGAATAAAAAAAAAAAAAAGAGATCCTAGGAAGAAGAGATGTTGCAATTATGTGGGTAATTATGACAGACTATACGTAGGTTAACAACAAATAGTGGCCAGTGTCACAGGAGTGCTAAATATGAAAGAAAATTAGTCCACATTGCTGTATTGAAAAAAGTGGTACCATTTCAAATGACTGGACCAAAACTCATTTGATTCATGGATCCAAAACACAATGAAGTGAAAAGGATCTGTCCTCATTAAGTTGTAATGATTTGCAGAGTTCCTGCCAGATGTAGGTAAGTTTGGTTATTGTTGTGTACTGAGTTGAAAGGACAAGGTAGTAAGTACATTTTAATTGTGCTTTCTGTGAGTGTTTATGTAGTGCATTGTCCACACTTCCACACATGGTAAAATCATTCCTTCATTAATTCTAGACAGAAGTTTTCAAATTTTGCATCAACATTTAAAAACAGAAACACTTGAGAAAAATTGGGATAAAGTATAGTTCAGTCAGGACTTAAGCCTGCCATTTGAATATTTCACCTTCCTTTCAGGAGATACCTGACCAGCTGACATTAGAAGCATCTGCTGTTTGGAATTCTTAACTTATCATTGCAGCTTGTGTATAATAATGCCTGTTTAATTAACAAACACTAAAACATCATTATGTTAAAGAAAAAAAAACCTTCCAAGCAAAAAATGTTACTATGGCTCATTATTAATAAACTGATAGTTAAAGCATTTAGTGAACGCAGGATTCCATTCAAGATGGCTGATGCATAGCAGTAGCTATGAATAGCTCTATGGAAAGTTATTTAAATAAAACGTAGAGATCTAAAACCAAAAAAGAAGGAAACCTGTGTTTTTGTTCACATGTACTACACAAATAGCCATTATTTTTGTCAAATGTCTTTCCTCGGTGTTCAGATTGAATCAACATAATGAAAATGAGTTCCACCAAAACTTTGTAAGAAGTGCCTCTAATGAAAGGTTTCCAGAATGTTCTGGCATGTATCCAGAAACTTGCACTGAAAACAAATAGCATTCAAAACAAACTATACAATCTTCAAGATAGTAGTTTTAAAGTCATCTGAAATGGTATATGCTATCATCCAAAGCAATACCAATAAATACAAGACTTGAGAAAGCTGAAAGAACATGAAAATCAACCTGAATTTCTACTAAAACAAAACACCTTACTGATGAACAAGATGGAGGATCTAGAAAATAGAGGAAAAGCTGCAACATAAGAACTGGTCTTCCAGTAAAATCAGAAGGTAGAGATATTGTCTCATTTATATCTACATAAATTTCTCAAATACTTAATCTGCAGGAAGGGCTTTCATATGATATTGGTAAATCTGTGTGTGCAACTTCGTCTCCCTTTCCAAAATCTGTTGTAATTGCATTCATATCATTCTTGGACAAATAGCTCTTAAAACAGCATTCACAAAACAGTACACATGGACAGAATGTGATTAGATTTGACAATGAGAATTAAATCAATACACTAGAGAGAAGAAAAAATTCTGGCCCCTAATTAAGATATTCAAACAAAATAATATAAAAGTGTATTTCTATATTCATCAACATTAAAGATTTTTCTGCAGTCGCGTCCCAGGAAAAATTGTGTTTTTATTCACATTTGCTACAGAAATGTCCAGTAATTTTTCTTTGTCAAAAGTCTTTCCTCAGTCTTCAGACTGAGTTAACATAATGAAAATGAGTTCCTCCAAAGAAACAGTATTTCAGCAGACACAAAAAGAAACATGTAATAAATTAAGAAACTGTTTTGGATGAGTTTTGGAATCACATTGTGGGTGACCAGGTCATAACATAGACAGGCAAAGAAACCTAGCTTTAAAAAGCTAAGTTGTTGATTTCATGTGAGCTTCAACCTGTGGGAATACGGATCTGGTACAGATCCAAATCGGCCGCATTTTCCAGCATTGGAACAAAGTTCCAAGCTCCTCCCCTACCCATAATGTCCCTGTCTCCCTTCTAACTTCAGATCTTGTTTGCAGCGCATTCAGTCAGCATTGTGGTATGTTGCTCCAAGTAAGGGATTTTCATATGTTTTTCTGTCCTTCTTCTTCTTATCTTTTAGCTCATTTAGACCCTTTTCTCTATTTTTATCCCCTACCTCTCTTGCGCTCAGGCATTAGTCCTGTAATCCACAAAAAAAAAAAAAAAAAAAAAGGCCCTTTCCTTTCCTTTCTTTCTTTCCCTTCCTTCTACTTCCCGATAGTAGTGTGTGTGTGTGTGTGTGTGTGTGTGTGTGTGTGTGTGTGTGTGTGTGTGTGTGTGTGTGTGTGTGTGGTCCAATACCATGGCAGAGACTGTGGTCCAATACCATGGCAGAGACCCCCAAGCCAGGGCTTTGGAAATGCAGAGAGTATGGCCATAAGTTCCCCCCTTCAGTTGGCCACACTCTGTATGTGGTTTGTCTAGGAGTCCCACACCTAGACACCCTCCTGTTCAGTCTGCATGGGATTCAACGCCCGCACACTGATCAACAGGAGGAACAAGTTGATTTTGAAGGGCCTCCTTCCTCCGAGGCCTCTTGTTCTACTTCTTCCTCCACCCTGGCCTCTGGGACTCAACCTCCCACTAAGAGGGATGGGGAGAAGCACAAACAAAAAGTTCAGGATAGGCCCAGGAAGTGGTCCTCCAACTACGCTTCCTTGGCCAAGCCCCCGGCTAAGTCTTGCCCGTCTCCCAGCCTGGGCTCCCCTCAGCTACAGTCACCACGCTTTTCTCAGGAGCCGGAGGTTTCTCGCGGCCTATCCCCTTTATCAGTCTGTCCCCGGTGCCTCTCTATGCCCATATCCATGGGTTCCTCAATCTGGTCCATCCACAGCCTTTCTAAAGCTGAGGTGGGCAGGATAATGCAGAAATTCATCCGGAACCAGATCCAATGGGAGTCTTGCCTGCTGCCTCCTCCTTTGGGGCGGGAAGCATGCAGCCCACCTTTATGCCCATTGCTCCTTCTCCAATCCAACCTCTGGCTTCAGAGTCCTTGGGTCCAAGGCCCCCCAGCATCGAGGGGTTGGCACCGATGGTACTAGATACCTCAACGCTAACCATTGCCCTGAGTGGCTCAGCTCCAACTAGTTCGGAGCCATCTGGCTGTCAGAGCCAAAGCCTCAGCTCCTGATCCAGACTGATGGTGTCTGCTTCGAGGTTTTTGGAGCTGGCCCTTCCACTTGGAGTCTCCCTGCTTGGAGGCTCAGATCCAACTCACCCTTTGACTCAGAGAGTTATGGATCCAGCCTTGGTCCCAGCTTCCCAGATTCGTTCTCCTTCTGCTTTTGACATGGTAGATAGGGTTCTCTTGGCTCCCTCGAGACCCTTGATGCTATTGTCCTTGGAGTCTGTCCTGGCTACCTCTCTTTCTGGCCCTGATTCTGCCATCCTGCCCCCTCAAGGACAGCCTGTTGCCACTCTGCCCCTGGGAGTTCCCCCATGGGAATGGCCACAAGTTTCCAAGTCCTCCCTAGAGACCCCCCCAGGGAGCTCCGATGAAAATATACGTGTAAAAGGAGGCACTTGCTTCATGGAAGACACTGACTTAGAGGAAGGGGAGGGTTGCCTCTGGTCACCCCCAGATGATGTCTCCTTTGGAGACATCATGGAAATCCTACAGCAGCATGGGGGATGGTCTGTCCAAAAACCCAACCCAGATGAGTTGGTGTTACTGGAAGCGTTTGGCACAGGACCTTCTACCTCCTGAGTGTCCCCTCCCATGGGTCCATTTGTAGATTTGATTACATCTTGGGGATGGAAGGAGCCCGACATGGTGGACCCCATCCTCAAGCACCCTGATAGGATTCTAAGTGCGCCTTCTGACAAGCAACATTGGTCTAAGGGATCCCCGGTTGATGCCTTGGTGGTTGTGGTGGCCATGAAGAAAGAACTCGCTCAGGAGAGCTCTACGGTCCATCCACTGGATGGAGAGTCTTGGGCCATGGACTGTTTCAGAAAGTGGGTTTATGCTTTAGCCACGTTTACTGTGCGTGTGCTGAACTACATGGCACATATAATCAGACTTCAGCGGGACCTGGTTAAAAAGGTCACTGAGTCTGCCCCCAGGGTCCATGTTGGCGGAAGTGAAGAAGGTGTTCTCTTCCCGTATGGCTACCCTCACTTCCATTTCCAATACCTCTATGAGGCTCCTGTCACATGCTACTGAAGGTGTCTCTAGGGAGGCAAGTACAGGCATTGCCATCAGGCATCATGCCTGGCTCCAGCTTTGTGTATTCTTGGAGCCCTTCAAGGCATCTTTTACAAATACCCCTTATGATGGTTCCATCCTTTTTGGAAAATCGGTACAAGACACATTAGTCCAGAGCGAGAAAGACTGGAAGACCTTGTCTGCCGTCAGGATCCGCTTCTCAACCCCTCAACAATTTTCCTGGAATCAGCAGGGGGTGAAGAAGATGTGCTTCCCGAAGTCTCAGGGATTTTCCCAAGTTGCTCAGGACTCGCCCTCCCCCAGAGGCAGAGGGGGATATGACAGATGCCGTCCTCGTGGCTGAGGGGGTCCGGGGAACCAGGGGCCTTGGGATTCCATCCCAGACACACCTGTGCAGCAGCCCTGAAGGGTTGCCCGGCTGCTCATCTCTGGAGGCAGTCGGGGGACATCTCTCACTGCACCCAACAGCCTGGGAGTCAATTGCAGATGATCATTGGGTGTTGCAAATAATATCCAGAGGATACTCAGTCCCCTTCATTCAAACACCAATTCCTCCCAAACACCTCATGGATGTTCCACCCCTGCAACGGGGAGAAAGCAGCAGTGGAAATCTCTAAGCTGCTCTAAAAGTGAGTCATCCAACCCCCCCCCCCAGACCAGTTTGGATCAGGCATCTATTCCAGGTTTATTTAGTGCCAAAGAAGACAAGGGACTTAAGACCCATCCTGGATCTTTCAAAATTCTGGATGGTCCCTGTCCAATCCATCCTGCCATTCCTACAGAGAAATGACTGTATGTGCTCAGTCGACCTCCAGGACTTGTACTACCATATCAAATGAACAGGTGCTCTCAGAGGTTCCTCCATTTCCATCTGGGAGCCAATCAATACCAGTTCAGAGCACTACCCTTTGGTCTCACCACTGCCCCCAGGGTGTTCACCAAAGTGATGGCAGTGGTGGCTGCTTACCTGCAGCTGTAGGGTTTCCAGGTCTTTCCCTTCCTGGATGATTGGTTCCTTTCTGCTCCCTGCAGGCATTGCCTCTGCCAAACCAGGGATTTCCTTCTTCAGACCACCCACCAGTTGGGCATAACCATAAATCTCAACAAGTCCCTATTGAATCGAGTTCAAGTTCTAGACTTGTTTGGGCCTCTGTTAGACACCACTCAGAGCAAGGTTTGTTTTTAACTCTGGACAGACTTCAATCCCACATACATCATGCGTTGTACATTATTCAGACCCAGTATCCCCATGCGGAGTCCGTTCTTTGGGCGTTGGGGTCCATTGCGCCATGATCACCCTGATCCCCACAGCTCTCCTGCATTTGAGGTTTCTTCAGTGGACCCTACTGGTCCAGTGGTCCTTACTAGATCTGCCATTATCTCATCCAGTTTGTTTGTCTTGGGTTTGCAGGGATTCACTTCACTGGTGGCTTCAATCCCCAGACCTTCTTCTGGGTTGCTTGTTTATCCTTCCCACCCCTATGACCATGGTGACCACAGACGCCTCCTTATTCAGATGGGAGGGCATCTGGAGACCCATCTGCATATCAGCATCCTAGAGATGAGGGTGGTGCTGTTGGCATTTTAAGCTCTTCATGCCCATCTTCCCCCAAGGGACGATTGCCCTCCAGACAGACAACATGTCTGTAGTCTGGTACATCAACAAACAGAGGGCACCATGTCTTATCCCCTTTGTCGAGAAGCCATGAGATTGTGGGAATGGGTGATCTCCACCGGCCGTTTTCTGGTGGCAATGCACAATCCGGTGAGGTCCAACATTCTGGCAGACAGGCTCAGCAGGTCTAATAAAATGCCTTACAAGTGGTCTCTGAATCCTTCAGTAACAGAACAGATCTTTCTAAAGTGGAGCCGGCCTTGCTGTGATCTCTTTGCCTCTCCTTCTAACGCGAAATGCCGCAAGTTTTTCGCTCTGAACCCCCCTCCGGGGGAGTACCCCAGAGATGCTCTAGTCCATGCTTGGCCCTCTGGTCTTCTGTATGCTTATCCTCCACTTCCTGTGATCATGAAATTCATTCAGAAAGCGAGATGGCTGGGGAGCTTAGTGATCCTCATTGCCCCCTTCTGGCCTCACAAAGTTTGGTCTCGTAGTGTGCCCTCCTTGGACATTAGATCCGTTTCCGGATCTGATCTCTCATCCTTCAGGGATCTTTCACCCAGATCTAGTCAGTCTAAAGCTTAAGTTTACAGCTTGGCTGCTCCAGTTCCAGTGGTAGCTAGGACTCCCGGGCTTTCTTCTCCGGTTAAGAAGATTTTGGTAGCAGCTCACAAATCATCCACCAAAAAGGTTTATTCCAGTAAGTGGAAATGTTTTTTGATATGGGTGGCTCAGCATGATTTGGACCCCTTCACTGCTTCTGTCCTTGCCATTTTAGAGTTTCTGGGAGATATTTTTCGTCAGAGTGCCAGCTTTTCTATGGTAAAAGTTCAGCTGGCAGCTGTCTCCAGTTTTCATATAGGAGACAATTCAGCTTCCTTAGCTTCTTCCAAGCATTGTAAAGCCTTTTTGAAAGGCATCTTTTTACTTAGACCTCCAGTCAAGGACCCTACACCACCTTGGGATCTTACTCTAGTCCTACAAGCCTTGGTTTCTTCCCCCTTTGAATCGGCAGCTACAGTGGATTACAATTTTTGTCTTGGAAGACAGCCTTTTTGGTTGCTATTACATCAGCTAAAAGAGTGTCAGAGATTCAGGCCTTATCTGTCAAGCCCCCTTATGGGTTTCCTTGCACACAAACCCTTCCTTTCTTCAAAAGTGGCTTCGGAATATAACATTAACCAGCTCATCAATCTTCTGATTTTCTTTCTGAACTTCCAGAATAAGGGAGAGTATACATTGCATTTTCTTGATGTTCATAGGCAATTGCATTTCTATTTGCATAGAACAAAGTCCTTTTGTAAATCTGTTCAGCTTTTTGTTTCCTTTTATAAGCCTTTCTTAGGGAAACCTGTGTCCAAGGTAACTATTGCTTGTTGGATCTCTCAGTGCATAGCTCTGGCGTATACAGCCATAGGGTTATCTCTGTGTGTGTATATCTGAGGGACTTACATTCCTTGTAAATTTGCAAGGCTCATATCTCCTGAAATACAACATGAAAGAGTAATAAAAGTTTACAGTTCCTGCTTATAAGAGTCTGGTACACATGATTACTATGACCAGTCCTCATTCTACTTCCTCCTGATGATATACATTTTTATATGCAGGGGAGCTAGTCACTTAAAGCTACACTAGATGATTCTCATTTTTGAACAGTACATGCATCAAGAGAAATAGTTTACATTGGAAACAAGTCACAGGACCTGGTTTTCCAGATCTCATGGATGTGCACAAGTAGGAGGAAAAAGTAATGTAAGAGACCTCAGAACCTTTTGTATATGCTTCCTATGCCCATGGAATAAACATCCGCCAAGTGGTGAACTGTAGAGTATACAAAACATTTAATTTAATAAACATAAGAATATCAGACCTTATTTGAGGCAAATTGTGCCACTGGTGTAAAAATATAACGGTGTGGAGTGGTACCCTGGGATAACAGTTTTCATTGTAGTGCTGATTAAATGCAGACCAGGTGGCTAGAGTATGTAGTCCTGGTTGCTGGGGGTAGCTGCAATGAGAGGGAGAATGTTCCTGGACTCGGAGCATGGTTTTATGTTATTCCAGTCTAGTGTGTTCACTGTCAGGCTTCTTCCTGAGTGTAGGAGTTACTACGGCTGCCACCTTTCATTGTGGCTAAAACCAGAGTAAGGCCATACCCCTCGCATCACCCGTAACACTACCCATTCCAGCCCAGTCTCCCGCCCATGTTCCACCTATTTTGTGATGTCGCCATGACATCAGCAGGCAGGAACACCTTCTTTTATCATTCCTGATGCCCGCTTTCAGTCAGTTTACTATGCTTTTCTGTAAAAAAGCATAGCAAATCAGCCGATTTAACAAACTCTGATAATCGGTTTCCTTTTTTGAAACAGAATACCGGAGTTTGTACAGTGTTTTCCAGACTACCAGAGAATCAATTTGATTTCCAGATACTCCGGAAAAAAAATGGATAGGTAGCAATCCTAGGAGTTACTGAGGGATCTTTTGTTCAGATTATTCCTCTCTTCAGGTTCCAGGTGGTAAAGTTAGTGCAAAAAAGAGCTAGATAGCTCTGTGTCTGGCTAGATAAAAGGATGCAAACTGGGAGGGATCAGTTGAAAGGGCAGTTAACCAGTCTCGTTAGAGAGGGGGTGGTGCCATGGGGCTTGGGCTGGTGATGGATGACAAAAGAGGCTGATGTAATCAGTATGGGTGTGGGCTGTCAGTCAAACTAGGTGGCTAGTGTTTGTCCCACTTTTTTCATTCCTAACATCAAAAGATAAGCCCAAGTCCCAAATAAGTAGTAGAAAAAAAAAACTGAAAGTTGCTGTTTAAGTTGGTGCACATTGTGAGGCAAAAAGCATTTTCAAACACATGAAAGTTGCTGTTTGGATTTGTACACATTAAGAGAAAACAAAGCTACATACTTACAATCAACTGCATTACTAGATGAGTTAAGTCCAAACTTGCAATGTTAAAGATTGTACTGCGTTTTATTTTTCTATTTAATTGTTTCATTGAATGTTGTCGTCTGTGTCTCTCTGTAGTTATTTATTTTTCTATTTAATTGCTTCAAAAAATACTGTGGTCTCTCTCTCTCTCTCTCTGCAGTTAAGTTTCCCACCCTTCCTCCCTGTTCTTGTTGTGGTATTAATCTTGGTGGCTTTGGAATTGCCCGCCCCTCCTGTAAATTTGTGTTTGAACACTCCTCCTGGGTCTGTCTCATTTGCTCACTCAACCGAGTACAGTGAGATCATATTTTGACTTCAGACACTCCTACTAGTCCCATCTGTTCAGCTCTATCCCAGTCTAGTGTCACTAGCTCATTCTACCTAATACAGAGAGAACATTTGTAAAGGGCAACCCACTTAGTTCCTTAATTTTGAATTATCTTCTGTTTCTCCTTTCTCCCTTTCCACTTTCCAAAAAAATGTAAGCTTGTTTCCTGCCTTTCCTGTAACTAGTCTAGTCCAGATACAAATTTACTGTAACCAGGACTGTTTGTAAGCTTCTGAGCCCCCCAAGCCTTTCTGTGTTGGGGGGAAGCCTTCTAGCTTATCAGTGGGAGTGGTAAGCACTATGTAGTCTATCTACCACAAGAGTGGTTTCTGGCCCAAAAATTGTAATTTATTGCCCGTTTGGGCAGTTTTTCCATCTATTTCAACTTTCTGGTTTAAAAGCCAGTGTTTGCGCTTGTTTCCCACCTTTCCTGTAACTAGTCTAGTCCAGATACAGATTTGCTGTATCCAGGACTGTTTGTAAGCTTCTGTGCCCCCCCAAGCCTTTCTGTGTTGGAGGGAAGCATTCTAGCTTATCAGTGGGAGTTGTAAGCACTAGGTAGCCTATCTACTACAAGGTCCAGGTACAGATTCTTAGTTTTAGCACTTGAATTTGCTTATTCGTTCTGAGCACTTGTTCAGAACTTGTTGTTAGCACTAACTAAGCTACAAATTACTACAGCACTCAATCTTCCTCTTTACCTAGAGGAAAACAGTTTTTGTACTTACTTCCCTCACTTGCTTAGAGAAAAACAGCTCTTATACTCACTTTCCTCACGTGTCTAGAGGAAAGTAGTTTTTTATTCAGGCATGTCCAAGGGTCAGCTCCCTGTGTTCTCTCCTGTCTAACTGATGAATCTGGGCATCTTGGGGCAATGTAGCAATTGCCTCATGTACACAGACAGCCCTCTCCTACTACCACCCAATAGCACAACCTGTGAGAGATGGACTTATCTCGCCAAACTGGAGGTAAAGCTGTCTCCAACCAAGACTGAACTTGACAGTCAAGAGGAAAAGGTAAACACTTGCACCACACCATACTCATTACATAGTCCCACTAAACCTACACCACCAAAATCCACACATAGAAACACAAAAACATTTGCAGAGGCTCTCAATAATAATCTGCTCAAGCAACAGAGACCGCCAAAGAAGAAACGCAAGCGACCTCTACCCCCCAACACAACCCAAATGACACACAACCCACAGACTCAGTGTGCCAATAAACCACAGCCCATAAGGCAAAACAGCGTACCCAACACAGTAGTCATAGGTGACTCTATAGTCAGGAACACTGATGTCCGACTCACCAGGCTAAACAAGGAGAAGGTTACTGTCAGCTGCCTGTCGGGTGCCAGGATCCGCCACATAACCCACGCACTCAGGTCACTCCACAACAAGCACAAATATGACTCTGTCATTGTCTGTGTTGGTGTGAACGACCTGAGACATACCTCCCTGGACTACATGAAAAGAGACATTGAAGAGCTCTCCAATCTTGGAGCCCAAGCAGGAATGACCCTAGCCCTGAGTAGCATCATGCCATCTACCAGAATGATACCACAGTGCAAGGACAAAATGACTGACTTCAACAATTGGCTAAGCTTCTGGTGTCACTTTAAGGGGATCCAGTATCTGCCTGCCTGGGACGACATGGTTGACAGACCACGATGCTTTGCCAGAGATGGCCTGCACCTGTCACCCCTGGGATTCTGTGTACGGGTTAAGGGTCTTGCCACCCCTATAGTGCCTTTTTTAGGCAAGGTTCAAATGAGAAATTCACCACAGTAACAGGAACAGGCAAGCAAAAACTGAGGGTAATGCTACTCAATGCTAGAAGTCTAAATCTCAAAATGCACTTACTCGAGGCACTCCTTAAAATGGAGAGCATCGATATCTGTGCAGTGACTGAGACCTGGTTCAAGGCTCTAGAGAGCACTCCTGCATTACCAGGCTATAACTCATACCACACTTTTCAACCATCTAACCTGGACCAGAACACCAAAGGCAGAGGTGTGTCCATATTCATTAAGGATATCCACACCTCCAGGCTAGTTGCGCAGCATAATCCATCTGAGGTTATCCAAGTGCAACTAAATCTGGGTAAAACTGCAATCCAAATTGTAGCTTGGTGCAGATCCCCCACCATGACCCAGGATTCCCACTCCTCTTTTCTTGATATACTAGAAAATGTTAGAGTTCAACCAAACACCCTAATAATGGGCGATTTCAACTACCCCACCATTAACTGGGAAAACTACTCATGTACCAACTCTACTTTGCTCAATGCTTTCTGGAATTCATAAATTCCAATGCCCTGGATCAACTTATCCACATCCCCACCGAGGCAACAATATTCTAGACCTAGTCATTACCAACATGAGTGACCGGTGTTCCACACCTGAAGTCAACTCCTCGTTGGTCAGATCCAACCATAAGCTAATCACTCTAGATATCTGCATCCCACCCCCAACCACCATTAAGGAAACCATGGTAAAAAATTTCTCCAAAGCCAACTTCATGCTTCTTAAGACAGAAGTGGCGAACTTCATGACTCCCATGCTGATGGACAATACAGTTACGACTGCTGAATCCTACACAAATGCATTCTATAAGCTCTTACACGAGTGCATGAATTGTACTATCCCAAACAGAACCAAGATGCTATCCTCCAATAAAAAGGAAGCCGCTCTGGTGGTCCCCTGCCATAAACAAACTCTACAACAAAAGGAAGAAACTGTTGCAAAAGAGAGTAAAATTCCACGAGTGGAGGAGCTCCCTGGTCAGCCTCAGTAAGAAGCTGAGATCCCTTATAAGATCCTCCAAAGCTAGCTATGAAAACAAAATTGCCACTGATTTTAAGGGCAACCACAAAGCATTCTATAGCTATGTCAAGAATCTCAATACCAGCACCCAGATCTGCTTTGAGTTACAGCACAACGGCATGAAAATTACAGAACCAACTGATGTTGTCAACATCCTGGCAGATAGTAGGTTCAGTGCTAACTTTACCCCCCTCTCGCCCCTTAAAGGGCCCATATCTGTACAGGAAGAATGCAGAGTCCCTGTAATCACATCTATGCAGGTAAAAGCTGCACTCTTTAAAACCAAAAACATAACATCCATGGGACCGGACAACATCCCAGGCTGCATTTTACACGAACTTCAGAACAAACTGGCTCCCCACCTAAGCACCATGTTCAGTCATAGTCTCACATCTGGCTTTGTGCCCACTGATTGGTGCACAGCAACAGTTATCCCACTCCACAAAGGGAGAGCCACCACTGATCCTGGGAACTATCTCCTTATTAGCCTGAAGAGCCTAGTCTGCAAGGCCATGGAACCGTATTATCATGGAACTCATAAACAAAGACATTGGTAACCTCCAAACTCTGGACCCCAGCTAGTTCAGGATTGTGAAAGGCAGATCATGCCTTCTGAACCTGATCGACTTCTTTGAGGCAGTCACCAAAGCCATAGACGAGGGTAAGGTGGTTCACACAGCCTATCTTGACCTCGCCAAGGCTTTCGACACCATCCCCCATTCTAAAATTATAGCTAAACTTACTAAACTAGGTATAAATCCCTACATCACAAGATGGGTTGCCAACTGGCTCACTGACAGAACCCACACTGTAAAAGTTGCAGACTCCAAATCTGACTTCAAACCAGTGACAAGTGGAGTACCACAGGGTTCAGTCCTGGGACTTCTCCTGTTAGCCTGTACTTCAGAGAAGTAGATACCAAACACAGAGGGCCTCTGGCTAACAAAGTTCACAGATGACATGACTGCAAAATAAGAGCTATAGTCAAGTCCACAAATTATGTGGACATCCTACAGAAAGGCCTCACTGAGATAGATGCCTGGTGTCAGAGGCATGGCCTCAAGCTCAGTGCCAAAAAGTGCATTGTCATCCCCTTTGGTAAAAACTCTGTACCCATGAATTACCACATAAACGGCAGTCTACTTAATGCCAGATGTGTGATAAGAGACCTTGGGACCCAGGTGGACAGTAGTCTCTCCTTTGATAATTACATCACCACAGTAGTCAGGAAATCCTTCTGTGTGGCAAACCTCATCACAAAAGGGTTCTCATCCAAGAAAAAAGAGATCATTGTTCCCCTCTACTCGGCACTCAGACCCATTATAGAGTACAACTCCCCTTTTGGAATGTACCTCACAAGACATCTGCAGCAGATTGAAAGGCCACAGAAGTACCTCACAAAGAGGATTACTGGCCTCAAACAGATGCCCTACACTGACCATCTCAAAAATTCCAGCTTTACTCTGTAGCATATCGCCTACTCCGAGGAGATCTCTGCCTAACATATAAAGCTATGTTAAACCCAGAGCTGCTGGACTTGCTACACCTAAAGAAAAAGGACTTAAACCTTGTCACCACAATAAAGAGGACATGCTGGTGGGATAGTTTCCTGTCCCAGATACTTCCTATACTCTGGAACAAGCTACCCATCTATGTCAAGCAAAGTTCCTCATTAGCACTCTTCAAGAAAAATCTTGATGAGTGGATGGGAAATAGGAAATACGCCCCGGGGATCACTTCTGTGGCTCTGCTTGACAGGGGCACAGGGAATTAACTTTATTGGGTGGTGTAAGCCATGGTAACCTTGTTGGCTAGGGTTACTTTGGCCCTTGGGCTGATAGCCTAGTACCTACCTATGAACCTATAAGAACAGACTGTGGACTGTTTTAACAACACAGGCTACTTTTTTATTGATTACAAGTTTCTATGGCATTTTAGTTAATTCTGAACCGAGTTATAGTTTGTGCGCTTGTGTTGCAGACATTTTTGTGAGTGCACCTTATTCTTTGTTTAGGTCTCATTGTAGTATGTCAGTGTCGTTCTTTTTAATGTACTTAGTTTCTGCCTTTCATGATGATACATAGCCCCTCATGACTGTACAACTTTATGTGGGTGTTGTGCAATGTACAATAAAGGTGTGACTTCATTTTTGATCTGTTTATGCTTATGAGTTATATCTGAAACAAGGTAAATTACGCTATGGTTGCCATTGCTATAAATGAGTTCTGTCCAGTGGGACATATTCTGTCAACAGACCATCCACATCCCTTTTTCCCATTTTTTATATATGGGGTCAGGGTGTCCTTTAAACAGTGATAATTTTCTAGAGCCAAGGTTCATACAACCTGATCACTGGCTGTGCTGAGGTAACAATAAATGGCTAAAATAAGTTACAGAGAAATGTAAGAAAAATGTGTAACAAATTAGGATAGAGCAGTGATGTCAGCAAGGAAGATGAGTGCATGACACTGAATTTAAGTCACATGTTTGAAATTTGTTACTAGATTTTCCAACAGGCAAATAATCAAAAGAGCTATAGTTACAAGGTTAATTTGCATAGCTAATGGTTAGGCTTCTGGTAGATGATTTGTTTAGACTGTACCATCTCCTGTCTGTAGGTAAATTTGTGAAATCTGCCAAACACTGCACCAGAGCAGCAAAAGCTGAATCTCTTGTATTGAGATAAACTAAGGTTGGTAACTAATGCCTACATCTCAACCTCTTAGAACAAAAAATTAGGAAAAGCTTAACATGATGGGGGGACAAATAGGAACAGATTTTACATATCGCCCTTCCAAACTTAGAAAGTTGATAAAATAATAGGTTTTGCATTGCCATGAATTTTCTAAAGGATGTGGAGTCTTAAACTCAGATGTTTGTCATTATTTAATAACTTCAATCCTCAGCTGTTTTCCGGAAAGGGACAGATTTTAGGGGGAACACACCAAAAATATGAGGCAAAAATCTGGACATTCTGCAAAAAATTGTACAATTGCGAGGTAATTTTCAGGATAGAGGGGAATGTCTGCTTTGGGGAGGGTGTGACATTGTAGTTATGGATAATACTTTAAGTACTAGATTGTGTGCTGTGTACTGAAGTGATGTATTGTTGTGTATTTCCAGGATTGTTTATATTCATACATTTATTTATTTATTTCCAGTTTAATGACTGGGGAGATCCACTGGGCTCAAAGAGCCCATTTTCAGTGGAGGCCCGGGGAGAAAAGCTCCAATAATACATAGTACAAGCTCCATAATACGAAGTACAATACATAGTGGAAACAGAAACTAGGCAAATTTTACATACAAAATAGCAAAAACTAAACAAAAGTTAAACAGCAGCTTGGAGAAGGATGTAAAGCATATTTACATGTTTAGTGGTTGAGAACAGTAGTACAAGGTTAAATTAATACAGATGTTTAAATCATCTGAGAATTATATAAAAGTAACATTAGCATAGATGAGTTCTTTATGCATGAATATTAGCATGAGTTAAATTAATACAGAGGTTTAAATTCTCTGAGAGGGGTATAGAGGTAGCATTAGCATGAAGGCAGTACATAGGGTTAATCAATAGTGTGTAAGGAAGAACAAACTTTGTGTGTTATAAAGTAATTATGTATTAAGCAGGTTAGGTAGGTGGAGTGTAATTACATTTCCATTTTTGGGAATAGTTAAGAATACTTAACTATTCTTAGAGATGGAGGGAGAGAATTCCATTTTTTGGCGATGGAAAGGGATAGGAGAAGCTGACCAGTGGGACGGTCTGGTTTATAAACAGAGATTAGATTTTGGTGGGTAGGTCTTAGAGTTCTGTTTGGGGTGTATAATGTTAAGATGTTTGTTAGTGCTGGGCATATAGTTGATTTGAAAATAAGCTTGTGAGTGGTGATGAGGTGGAGGTAGTCAAAGTAGTTTGGGAGTTCTAGCCATTGCAGCTGGTGGAGAGATTTACAATGGTGAGCAGAGTATTTGGAAGTGGTGGCGAACTTTGAGATTTTATTGTAACAGGATTCTAGTTTAGAAGAGATGGAGGAAGATAGGTTGGTTAGTAGGGGAGCACCGTACATTAGTGAAGGTAGTAGGAATGTTGTGGCGAATGTCTGTCTTGTTGAGGGGGGAGAGGAAGTGGAAGTTTCTATACAGCATGCCAAGTTTCTGATGGGTTTTCTTTATATTTAGCTGAATATGTGTATCAAATTTTAGGTGTTCGTCAATAGTAACTCCAAGAAGTTTAGCAAAAGGAACAACTTCTATAGTGGAGTTGGCAAGGCTTGTAGTCTTGAAAGAGGTTTTGTCTAGGTGGATAGATTTTGAAGGAGAGAATAGAAGGATCTTTGATTTGCTCAACAGTTATTTGCACATCTGTGTGCAAATAACTATTGAGCAAAAACAATGGTTGTACACTTTTAGCTTTCTGCCTTTTAAAATCACAGTATTGTATTATCAGTAAAGAGCTATGTATTTTGTTGTCTATTTATTTAACTTAAACTTATTTATTTACTTTGGAAGGATGCTATGTTGGAAATTTAAACTGTTTTAACAGATTAGCATTTACTGAAATTACAGGTTCATCTAAGCATCCAGTCCAAGATTCCATTGAAGAGCCTAGTTCAAATTTCCAGTTACCTCAGAACACTGTTTGCCTGAGTCAGTTGCCCAAAGTTAGTCAGTGAGCAAAATTACGTGACTGTGTTTGTATTTACTAAGATATCACTTGAGATTTTGCAAGTTCTTATTTTCTAATTTTATGGTATTTATGTGAGACAGCTATTAAAGTTCTAAGTCATTATCTGTGTGACCAGTGTCCTTGTATTGTTTTGCAGCTATGAAGGTAATGAGTGGGTGCCAGCCCAGGAGCACAGCCCAGATGTGTCTGCTGTACATGAGCACTCCCTGCTAATTGAACCTCCAGACAGTGTCCCTTCCAGCCCCAGGGTAAAAGCCCATTTTTTTTCTTTTGTGTGTTGATTTCTATACATGGAGAATATGTAATAATAGCTGTTTGTTGTAGTTTTCACTTGTTTTGGGTATTACTGAAATGTGTGTAGGTATTTTTTAATCCAATTGCTTTGCTGATTTTCCATTTTACAGCTAAGTTAGTAATAAGGAAGTCTTGCACAGTAAATAATTATTTTTATCAGATTTTTTATTGTGTCAGACCTTCTACATACCAACAAATATGTAAATACAATTGGAGTTCTTAGTATTGATGCAAAGATACAAATTAATGGTATCTGAACTAAATAAAGCATTTTGCTTCCTTTATGGAGCTGTGCTGTGTGGGTTCATGTGGTATAAAAGGCATTATGCAGTGCAGTATTGCAGAACAAGAATATATGCAGAAGCTTTGTCCAAGTGTTCTTGCTTGCACATTGAAGGCTGTATAAATTGCCCTGCGAGTTACTTATATTTTAGCAGTTCAAACATGCTGTACTTGCATTTTTTTGCCTAAGTAAATTAACAAAATTCCTTCCTTTTTCTGTTGTAGGCACGGGGCAGTTCTGGACTCAAGCGTTTAATGAGATACCTGTTCTTTTCACGAACCCGGACTCCATTATTAATTGCCACATATCTACTGATTGTGCATGTTCTCCTCATTCTTTGCTTCACTGGACACTTGTGAAGACAGGAGAAGGCACTCACCAGCGGCTTGCTCAGAGTTACTGATCGTGACATTTGCACACACACACTCATTTATTTGTTCATTCACATACAGCAACACATTCTGTTAAGTTTCTTCTCAGGTTCCTACCATGCATGTTCCTGCTGTTTGCTATTCTTGTATTGTTACTACCATAGTCATAGACCTCTTTTTCTGTCTAGGATTTACTCTAACTTGAACAGAACTGTGGCACTGTATCCCTGCAAGGTAAACTGTTGCCAAGTTTTGTTATAGCAAGACTGGGTCCTTGAGACTGTGTGTTGTACTCTTTTAACTGCCAAAAATGTTACTTTTTCAGGGGATCAATACTGAATACCTCTCAGCTGTGTTTATGTCGGTGCATATGATATGGAAGACGGGTGCCAATAATGAGTGTATTTATGAGGTTTTGTTGTGTTGTAAGTTAGTCCAGTATAATTTGGTCTCTACAAGGATGCAGTTTTCCCTCTCATTGTTGCTTCCTCATGCATTGCAAGCTTTGCTACTTGGTTGCTTCTCTCACCAATGTTATGCCTGCCTGGAACTTTTATAGGATTGCTGTAATAGTCACTAATGCCAGTTTTTAGGATTTTTGTTGGGTTGAGTATTGATGCTCTCACTACTTTGCATGTCATACACATTTATAACACTGTCTTTTAGCAGGAATGAGATGCCAGAAAATGGGTTATTCGAGTTAGTTTAACTTCTTAAGACTGAAATCATTACATAACTACCACATAGCTGAGGTAGTGTTCTTACAGAATTCTAAGGTCATGGAACTTGGTAGGTTTGGATAAAGTGAAGGCTAGTAGGGTAGAGAAGTGCAGTCAGAAAATGAAATTTTGGAAGAGAATGCAAATTTGGCTGAAGAATGGTGGTGAAGAAATCATGTAGTAGCAAAATTAAAATGTAGTACAGGCCTAGACAATGCAAAGCACCAGATAAAAACATAAATGAAGGGCAGTGGAGTTGCTGTGCTAACATAATTTATGATGTACAGTGGAGCATGTGCTGCTATAATGACTCAGCACATCCTTGAGTAACAACTGATTGAAAGCTGTTGGATGTGAAACTGAATTCCCCTTGTAATACTGCGATTGCTGCTGTGTTATGCTGTTTGCCGTAATGTAAGACTATGGCATGTGAAATGGGGCGATTAGAAGTGCAGTCGAAAGTGTGCAAGAGTGCTCTCTTGAGTACTGTTTAGTGCCTGAAGTTGAAAATTTGCTGGAATGTTAGACTAAATATTCTTCCTGTTTGGAGAGTGTCACTGGATCCCTTACACTGTGAAATTATAAACTGAAATTTTAAATGCGGAAATGGCTGGAAAAGCAGTAAGTAGCAGTAGTATTTAATTTGTAGGTGCACAGAACCTTCTGAGTCTTAGGAAAGGTTCATTATCTTTCAAAAGGTACATTATGATGTAAGGTGTGTGAATGAACCTCCCTTTAGTATTCCATACCTAAATTTGACTTCTACAAGGGATATGGTAATGCAATGTTTCTGGTTAGACCATTGATGCTCCCCTAGCCCATAGAAAAAGACCATCTAGACATGAAGCATTTCTTTTTCTGGTTTCTCCTTATTCTTAGGCATGTTTTTTAAGTGTCAGTAACAGGAAATACATTTAGTCTTCTTTTGGATTGCTGAATTTCAGAAAATCAATATGAAATGTAGTTTGGTGACTGAGACGTGGTACCTTTCATGAATCAAGACTGAATTTCTGATTCGAGTAACCTGGATGCATTGAGTGGTAGGGTGCTTAAGATGTTTTTCTGTCTACTGAAAGTAATTTTGAAATAGCCCTGAATTTTTACAGTATTAGGATTTAGTAAAGAATATAGATTAATGCAATATTCACTAATGCAGGTGATTTCCAAATTTTAGTAATTGTGGCAGATGTACAATGTAATGACTGGGGTGGAGCCTCCTCTTTATAACTGTCTGATTTTATTTTTGGATCATTACAAGTATAAGACATGGACAGTTCCCAAACAATGGTATGGATGGTTCTTCACAGACATTGAAAAGGTATTTGGTAAGCTGGTTCATGACTGTTTCACTGAAGTCTGACTAAGTGTTTTGACTTTGTAGATTATAATTTTCCGAGAGATTGGCAGCGATGTGGAGGGCCCATTGGGTCCCTCATGTATGGAAGCTCTCCCCCAAGAAAAAAAAAAAACATTAAATTCCTAAAACTCTTTTTGAATAGTTAGTTGGTTGTAGTCAGATGAGCTTTGGTCTTGTGGCTGTTGATAAACTTTAATCTGTTTAATTGCATTACAGCTTTTTAAAATCCATAAGCTCATTAATTGACTTTTAGTGCCTGATCAGTTTAGCCTAGTGTTGTAGAGTTCCTGTTGTTTTTTTTATATGTTTTCTGTCCTGGAATTATTTTTGAGTCTTCATTTGCATTACTACGAAAAGATTAGTGATAACTATTTAGCTTTGCAGAAATCTTGATGATTGGGAAGACCACTGAAGTAAAAGCAACATAGGCAATAAAGAAAGTAGCAACCATAGATCACTTTGCCATCAGTTAGCATGACATATGCCATCAATACAAATGGCAGACTTTCAACTGTAAGTGATAGTGTTTGGTGAGTTTCATATATAGTTAGAGAGGCATGTACATATACATATATGTATGTGTGTGTGTATACATATACATATATAGAGAGAGAGAGATGGAGAAAGGGGAGTGCACACACAGGAGGGACAGCTTGTATGAGATTAAAAATATGCACAGAATTTGACATTTGATTACTGAGTAGCTGTACTGAATCACATTTAGTAAAGTCTGATGGTTGCTTTTAACGTACGTTTCCTGTCTATTATAATATGTTCATGATATGTTATGATTTATTGATTTCTTAATCTGTACATTGTTCTAATTTTAGTCATAATTTCAATGTTACTGTAAAGAAAGGGGTTGCTTTAGGAATGTAATTCAACATCATGCTTTTTTTCATTGCCCACACCTCTCTGTGGTAGGGATTTCTTAGCACTTTAAAAGAATATTCAGTGAGATTAAATAGCAGAGGTGTGGATTTCAAATATTTATAGTTTAATGTTGGAAAACATTTTTAAAATGTTAGTATTTCATTTTCAAAAAGAAGATTGTACATTGTACCATGAAAATATTTTTTCATAAGCTGATAGTTATGGATATTCACAATTTCTTATGCAGTTTTTAAAGTATTGAAAAGCTAACTGAGCACGTTTAAAAATGAAATTGTAGGGACTGCTTTATCACTTGCTTGTACAAAAAAATAAATAAATAAATTATGTTGAGGCCCAAGCAGCTATATACCTGACAGTTTGAGCCACTTTGTCAACAGTAGTCCTGAGAATGTACATCTGGCAAGAGCATAAAGGATTGTTTCAGCAAATATTCTAGATGTTCAGGTTTGTTGACACTCTGTCTTTGAGAATCCATTTCTGGAGGGCTGAAAAATCTCTGCAGCAGAGCTGCTGTTACTGTATGAATCTGTAATGGCAGTAAATCATCCGGAGCACTTTTGCTAATCCTTGTCAACCCCCATGGGCCACTGGCAGTCCCTTCCATACCCACACAGTCTTACCTGGTAAGTGATTCTTGGTGGTACTCCACATCAAATGTTTTGCCCTCTTCAAGGTAGAATAACTTAATGACAGCCGAAAATAGGCATCCAGTGATGTAAGTCAAGGAGACCCCCTGCAGCTCACATTTTATTTCAGGTTATGGTGTGTTTTGCGTGACCTTAAATGACCTCATGGTGTAAGCATACAGAATGTCAACATGTCTGCATTACAAGCTGGTTTATTCATCTTTGGCAATTCTGATCTTTCGCCTTAGTTATTTTTCAGCCCTCACGGCTAGTCCTTTCGTAAGGAGTAATCCAACTATTCTCTTTCCATTTTCAAAGCTAAGTGAGCCGTCTTCCAGTAACTCAGACCTGTCCAACATGGCCAACTCTGTGGCACCTGGGACACTAACTGTACTAGAATATCATGTTCCACATAGAGAGAAAGTGCAAGTGTGCCATTTGGTCTTATAATTATCTGAGACTTGCTGTCTTATACTCTTAGCAACATTCAGAGCCTCTGGACCCATGTGTCAGAAGAGCTGTTGGGTTTTTAGAGTCTATGTGCTGACAGAGTTACCATGGACCTTTGAATCTCAAGCCCGAGGGACTACATGTTAAGATGATCTCAGGGCAGATTTATAGGGGTCTGTATTATAAAATCAAAAAGACTTTACCGCGAACGCTAACATGAGGGAAAATGCCAGTAATCGAAGTTGCTATTGTGGAGGGCTGTGCCCCCCACACCCCCTGCTAATTATATATTCTAACTCCGAGGTCGCACTACAGTGAGGAAAGGGCAAATTCGCTACAATCACGGTTTCAATTCCCGGCATTTTCACTCATGTGAACATTTGCGCTAAAGTCTTTTTTGTGCATCTAATATAGACCCGACTTATAGGGATTTTGCACCTAAGTTTAAATGCAGTAGCTATGAGCTTCTTTGACAAGTACTGAGAGGTTTGTACATTCATTGGTTTCTGGAGGCAGCAGTTATGTCTAGGGCCTACTCCCAGTGCCACTATACTCATCATGGTATCTCACGTCTGACATTCCAAGATTCAAGGACTCTTAACCTAATGTGCTTAGATTAAGCAGCAGTAGAGTCCTAGGGACACAGTTGTCCATGGGGTTAACAGATTATGTTCTCTTCACTGAATTGTTTAAGAGCAGCGTCCATGCCCTGCTGTTAGCAAAACATCAGTGGCGCCAAGCCTCTCGCTGATATTGTGTTCACAGCCTCTTGGTTTTGCTGCAGCTGTCTCTAAAGTTAGCACATTCTTTTAGGTTTACAGAATCCCAGAGACTGACAGACTGACTAGGGCAGAATCTCTTTGCTTGGCAGTCAGAATCTTTGTGGACTACAAATAAAGCATTCTGTGATTTGACACATACAGCTTCTGGTGTCCTCTGTAGGGTAAGTAGTCTCTACTGTTGTCAGTCAGAACCCCAGTTGCCAGCATTTGTATTTCCAGAGTTGGCTGTGCTGTAGTAGTGATAGTCACTTGAACTGTTAATGTCCTTAACAGTTACATAATAACTTAGGTTGTCAGCCATTAAGATAGGTTTAGCAGCATTTGGTGTGGCATAAAGTGATTTTGTGGTTAGTATTCTGCTGGGATAGTTAGAATTTCTGAAGTCAGCAGTCTTTCTCTGCAGGGCTGAATCTCTTGTGCTGGCAGACTGAGTGTCATAGGTTGGCAGTCAGTTTAATGGCGTTAACATCCCTAAGATTGCCATAATGAATTGGCATTGTATAGGGTTGCTGGGTTAGCAAAAAACGTGTAGTTTGGCAGAGTTGCCTTGTTTAGCAGTAAGGGTCTTTATGGCAAATATTATTTCTTGGTTGGTAGTTAAAGACTCTGAAGCCAGTAGCACATTTTCCTTGGGATGTCAGTTTTTTGAGTGATAGCATTTGTGGTCTGGTCTGCAGTAGATGTTTGTAAGATGAAGAGGATGTCTTGAAGTTATATAAGGTAAGTTGAGCAGATAGAGGCCCATTTTCAACCGTAACATATTACAGTAATTAGAAAAATCAGAGTGCCAAGAAAATGTATGTATGTTACATGCACTTTCACTATGATAATATCACTGTATAGTATATTTTCACAACTAGTTCTTTAACCACTTCAGGTTGAGAATGTTCATGGTCAAGGAGATTGTGAGTTACTAAAAACCTTTTAAAATAACTTCCTTGGAAAGTATGAGCTTAATGTAGATTAGAACATCCCGTGTGTTTCTGAGCTTCTGATTTCAATTCGGATCGTGTTTAACACTTTGGAGCATAGCTAGAAAATTAACTTATGCTACCCATGGTGCCTAGAGAGTTTAGAAGTCGAGCTGACAGTTTCTGAAGGCCAGTGTCCTTAATGCTTTTGTAGTAAGAGTTTGTGAATATCAGGTTATTGTTTCCTTGGCATGTTTTGCAATACTGCTTTATTTACAAGACAAAAGTAGTCTCTTTGGTTATTATTCAGAGTTTCTTCAAATATCGAGCAGCATTCACAGAGTTTTACATGAGTTTTTTGTTAGCATATCTTTTTAGACTATCTTTTAATCAAAACTGCAGCTTTGTGGCACTAATAAAAGTTTTCACAGCCAGCTAGTTTCAAGTGATAGGTCATCTGGTATTCACGGTCATTCTTTGTCCAGCAGTAAAATCTTTGAGGTTATTCTGTAAAAGTGCTGATATCTCACATTTACCATGACACTGAGTCTTGGTGTCTGTAATTACCACCATGTTGCGGTCTGAGACAGGCATGCAATTCACTACTAAATTAGTCATTTGGGATGATCAGTGTTAATAGAATCTCTGTGACTATTTCCTCAAGAGTGTATTAGCTGTACAAATTTCAGGCATTTATGGGTAAATATTTTGGTGTTCTGTAGTGTAATTAGCATAAGCTAATGTTTCTTGCCCTAGTCTTTATTTTGTATACACAGAAATTTGACTGAAGGTCCCTTGTAATAAACAAATTTTGAGGTTTCCTCTTCCAGTATCCCCAGTTTAACACAATTTCTGATTTTTTCTTGCTTCAGTTACAGAATAATGTGCCTCCTAATGGAACATCATACTTTGATTAACAAAGGCATGCCTAACCCCCTGTCCTTCACGACTTTCATCAATTCACACAGTGTGGATTAACTTATATTGTTGAAAAACTCTCACTTTTGATGTCTAAAATGTATTGTTCTTTTGACCATCAAGTTAGAAGCTAGGACCTACATCAGCACTGTTAGTAATGTGAAGCACAGGAATATGACATTAAAACCTGTAATACTTGTTAATACTTCGAGTCTACCTGCAGTGTGGTATAATTGACTTCCATCCTTTCATCAAATTCAGTAACTTTAATGAGCACATCTGGTATGACTAGAATGGTTCCTGAAGATGAGTTTTCTGGGGGGGGCCCCTTCTACCACCAGATGGCTAGATGATTTCCACAGATATGATGGACCCCTGTTTTGCATATCGTTGCCTTGGTTCTTAACATGAGATTCATTTTGTGTGGGCTTCATTTTTAGTGCCAAGGGTGGCAACATTGCCTTTCCTTTGTGACTAATCTTTTCCTTGATGCTAAAGACTGTGTCAGACATGGCAGGGGAAAGAATTTTCTTTGTTCCCTTTGCTAGATGGCTGGCTTCAGATATCCTCGCTAAGGGACTCAATGTTAGTGACCCTTGCTTCATGCCTTTCATACTTGCAAGACCAGGGTGGGGAAGGGGATACACGATTCACCATACCAGGAGAAAACCTCTGTCTTATTCCAACATAGAGGAGGGCTTTTATTGTGATTAATTTGGACATTCTTTAATGTAAACAATTCCAGAGCACAGCAGAAAGGACTCCTGAAAACGTAGCATTGACAACTTGGTAGAGTTTACAACAGGAAGCAATAGTCCAGAATAGCCATTTTCGATGTCCCATTTGTATATCTGTTGGTGATGGTATGTCTATGAATAGTGAACTGACAATGGCTCTGAAGTCATCATATCATCACATAACTGCTCAGATACCTCTATCCAGTGCTGTAAAGTGGTAGATGAATTTTAGCAATCTCAGCATAGCCCTTCCCTTCTGTAAGCTCTTTCTTTGTGCTGAAAAAGAAGGTGCGTATAGGAAAGAGGGTTTTGCATAAACCAGGTGAATCTAATGGTAAGGTTTGTGGACCTGGAAGGGAGTTGAAGTAAGAGTTCTTCTTTCACATACTTGAACAAGTAAGGAGTATATACTTATCACTAATGCAGAGAATTAGACTATAGACTGTCGCATCTCTCTTACTGCTATGAGCATACTAGAGGAAGCAGTCTTGTTGATGGACTTTTTCTGTCACAGTTCACTCTTGTCCTGAAAATGACTTTTATCGTCAGGATCTTCTGAAAGTGAGGCACCCCAAAGATTGACTTGTTACTGGGAAAATGCATTCTTCCTTTTTATTAATGAATTCAACAGAGCGTGGGGTGTTGATGGTAGTTAATCCATTTTACCCTTTATTAGTGGCAGTGGGTCTTGTACACCTTTCCATTTCCCCTTGACTCCATACTTCCTAAGAGAAGTAAAAAAAGAAAGATGAAAATGTGTCCTTCTCACCCTTTTCTCAATACATGCAAGGGAAATATTTTATAATGACACAGTACCAAGGCGCGGCTGTTAAATTAGATCCTCTGCTTCTTGAAGATCTTCTGGCAGAGGTTCTATAAGTGGTTGACCAGACAGCCTTCCCCCCACAAGATGTGCTAGCCAAAGTTGAAGAGGTGCTCTGAATGAGTAGCAAAGCATCCTGCATCACCTTTTCTGATTAGTTTGCAGGAAATTCTTGCCTGTCTGAGGCACCTATTTATTTGACTTGAGCTTTAGTCATTCCTTTGTCCTTCTGCATATTTCCAAAGTCATTTTATTAATTTTCTTTTTGTTTTGTTTTTTTTTTTTTTTTTTTTTTTTTTTTTACATATGACCTTTTGGAGAACATAAAGTCCTTTATTACATTTGAATAATCCTTTTCCTTCTTAGTTCTTGAATTTCATGATTGTCAAAGTTGCCCATCCTCCTTTTGAACTGACTTGAGATGCTTTTGTTGGTGGCCATCACATCTTCCCCCTTGATGTCTGACTTACAAGTTTTGATTTGTAGGGAGCACTCTAGTATTTGCAGGGATTGTGCATCCCTTCAGATTAACCCATATTTGCTCTCTAAAGCAGTCTTAGAATTGTCCTCAAGCAAGTCCATTCATTTTGTAGTTTTCTGTCCAAGGCAAAATCTAGAAGAGGGAGAGATAAACGTCATACTCTATTTGTGCAGCATAGGTTTCACCTGAATTGTGTGAATGAGATCAGAAAGACAAACTAGCAGTTTGTCTCCTTTGGTCTGGCTGTGATACAACTTGTTGCTAACAAAACATTTCCAAGTAGATTGCCACTAAATGGTGGTCTAGCTATAAAAAAAAATGCAACTGTCAGTATTTATTTTCTAGGTTCATGGCTGCTTATGTTATCTGTGCCAAGAATGTTTCCACTGCTGACACTTTTGCAACTGCCACGTGATCATTCGTTCAAAATTTTGCCAAGTGTTATTGCTGATATACAATGTTTTGTAGGAGTTTGGTATCCTTTGACAACTCGGTGCTCTCATCTTTGCTTTGCGAACTCTTACTTTTTAAGCTTCCAATACTGCTTCTGATTTTCCTAAACAAATGCTTACTACGGTAGGCTTCCAAAATCAGGTAGGATAGTCTTGCACTCCACTGTATCTGCTAATTTAAGAAGACTTTCTGAAATGGATGCGTATAACCTTCCTGTTTGAAATGATTTTCTGTCGAGCATCAGCTGATGGATTTTCCTCTAATTTCAATAAGAGTATGATTGTGCTTTAGTGTCTTGTTGAATGCATGGGAATTGGCCTGAGGAAAGGGATTGGTGTACCCTCTAAGCCTGGTTTATAACATTATGATGCACTGTGGCTAGAGGTACTTGAATTCCCCGAGCATGAGATCTTCAGAAAGGTCAGAAGTGTTTTGAACTGGGGATGTCAAAAGAGAAAATTCTGGTTATTTTGTAATGCAGGGGGCTGTCTCTTAGATATTTGTATAGTTTGTATATATGTGTTGTTTCTGACAGCAAAAAAGAAACCTGGTGGGCTGGATGATGCTGTCTTTCCAAAATTTCTTATTATATTTTTGCATATCAATATAATATTCTGCACAGTCATTTATTGGCTGTTTCCTTCCTTCTTTTATAAAGAAGGTCATTTTTGTTGATATCTTAGTCTGCTGCAGATAGTAAGCTTCATTTGTCTCCCTGAAATAGTCTCAAGGAAGATGTGTGATCTTACATGATTAGTCTGTCTCTGGTCTGCCAGCACTGTATTGTGGAAGCCTCAGCCTTAGAAGATATACAAAGTAGCTGCTGTTTGGTTTCAGATGAAGGAGTAATGTGAACTCAGACTTGAGAGTTCTAGCAAAGTTCCTGAGTTTTAAACTGACACAACCTGCACCATCACAAAGAGATTTTTTTTTTATTTTGAGAATTTCACTATGCCGTTATTTCCATTTGTCTATTCTGTAAATCTGTTTATAAAGTCTAGAAGATTTTTCTTTCTCTTGTGACCAAATTCTTAAATGTTTACAATGATGTTTCAGAATTATGTATTGTATAAAGTAAAAACATATTTTATGACAATGATGTGTCTGTGTGGTTATTTTACTTTTTTACATGCTCTCATGGTATGGTGAAGTGAAACCAAGTTACTGTTGGGAGTTGCCTTTGTAAGTGTATGTCTATGTTCATTTTCCACTTTTTTCTGTGTAAAAAAATTTTAACTGCCTCCGAGTTTTGTCATATATATTGAAATTAATTCCACAAACTTCTTCAAAGCATATAGTAAAAGTCATCACCATTACATAAAAGGCCTGTAATTGTGTAGGCATATCTGTATAAATGTCGGTGTTGGGCAAGATTTAGCATTGTAGCCTGATCTTTTACCTGCCTAAATTCACATTAAAGAAAGTGTGTGCATCTGCATGCCTGTCTACTCTAAAACAAGGAGTAGTACAATTTGCTGTGGTATTTTAGATATGTTTATAACTTCTTCAGAGGCAAATTGTGCCAAAATATCACTTTTGTTTGTAAACAGTTATGAAGCAGGAGGTTTCACATTTGTAGCAGAACTTTTTTCTGGTTCTGCTGATTATAACAAAATTATATGATCACTGTAGGTAATGTATCCTCCTTCCCTCTTGGTTTAATATGGGCAATGTTTGTAAGGAATTAGAATTTCCTGTTAAGCAGCAAGAAAGGATTTTTTTTATAGTAACACAAAAGAAAGTGTTCAGTCTCAAGCCCCACTGGACAGAAATCTGGTTCTTTCTAGATGAGAAAAAGATGTTTCAGAAAAGTAAGGATACTTTCACAGGTACCATAAAAAGATTTGAAAACAAAGAGTGCAGTAGAAAAGAGAGTAACATAAAAATCTTTAAAGAAAAGGTTTGACAGTAAAGAAAAGTCTAAAAGTAAAGCTGTCAGATGTAAAAGATAATGGGAGAGGTGATTTACACTCATTGTGAAGCACTGATCTTTTGACAGGCATTTTGAAGGATGTAGCGACTTTCTAGCTGCCATGATCTGTGTAGTCTGTGATTGGAGTCTGCTTTTGTCTGGGCCAGGTAGACTTTCTCTCTCAGAGACCACAGAGACAACCACAGTTCACCAAAATATTGTCAAAAATGAGGAGATGGACTACATCAGGGTGAGGATCGTGGAGCAGAGGTACATCCATCTGACTATGTTTCTTTCAGTGACAGCCTTAAACACATATGACAGATGTGCACTGCTGCCTTGGGCTATGACTATTCTGTCTCATCCAGGAAAAAGAGGTCATTGTTCCCCTCTACTCATCCCTCATTAGACTCATTATAGAGTACAACGCCCCTTTTGGTATGTACCTCACAAGACATCTACAACAACTAGAAAGGCTGCAGAAATACCTCACAAAGAGGATTACCAGCCTCAAACAGATGCCTTACGCAGACTGTCTCAAAAAACTCCAGCTTTACTCCATTGCATGTCGCCTACTCAGAGGTGATCTCTGACTAACATACAAAGCTATGTCAAACCCAGGGCTGTTGGGCATGCTCCACATGAAGAAATCCCAATTCCTCTGAGCTACACACTCTAGGGACCTAAACCTTGTCACCACAATAAACAGAACATGCTGGAGGGATAGATTCCTCTCCCAGAGACTTCCCATACTCTGGAATAAACTACCTAGCTATATCAAACAAAACTCATTAGCACCCTTCAAGAAAATTCTTGATTGGATGGGAAATAGGAAATTCACCCGGGGATCACCTCTGTGGCTTTGCTCGACAGTGGCACAGGAAAATAATTTTCTTGGGTGGCAAAAGCCAGGGTACCTTTTTGGCTAGGCTTATATATGTCCTAGGGCCAGTAGCCTAGTACCTACCTATGAACCTATAAGTTCATAGATTACTACTAAGCTTACTGCCGCTGTGGGCCATTCTAAGCCTAACCAATTACCCCATGTAAGAATCAAACTCTGCACCTTGTGTTTGTAAGGTAAACACCTTAACCAGTATGCCACCCAATAGAAAATTATTTCTGTACAGCTAGAGAGAAGAGTTATGACTAATTTTTCCAGGACGCCACCTGGTTAAACTTTATAATGCCATAATGAGAAAATGACACTTTGAAAAGAAGAAGGAATGCTATAATGAGGGCTGTAGGGGAAAAAGCTGAAGAAGATGCTGCTACTTCGTACCTTACTTTGAGTTTCAAGTTGAGCAGAGAAAAGATAGAGAGGAAGTAGTACACCAAGCATTGGTTGTAGGCCTTTCAAAAGACAGTGATGCAGCATGGCTAGGATGCTGACAGGCTATCAGCAGATGTCTCCTACTTTGGTACTTTATTTTTATTTCTGATAGGAAATTATATTTCTAAATTATCCTAACTGATTTTTCTAAGTGGATATAACCATTATAAGCCATTCTGAAGGATATCATCAAGAAAGTTTTATAACTCATTTTCCTTGTCAGTTTTTTATCTGGAAAATTTCTTCACTCATAATCCTGAAATGAGTCACACAAAAACATTTAGGACTTATGCTTGAAAAAGGAGCTTCAGCCTGTCCTTACTAACATACAAGAACTTTCTCTGAAAATGGACAACAAATTAGATAACTTTAAAGAAAAATGCTCAAAACAGATGGAGCAGAGACTTAAAACAGAAGAAATCTCAAATATCTGCATAGAATATGCCTTAAACAAAATGGAAGGGAGATTATCTGACGATGAAAGTAATAATGAATTCTTACTGAAGCAAAATACTTTACTGCCGAATAAAATTGTCTGGAAAACGGGGCTTAGAGGAACAGCATTCATGTATTTGGTTTGCCTGAAAACAATAGGAGGAGGAGGAAGCATGGCAAACTTTTTGACATTTTGGCTCCCAAAGATTTTAGACTTGCCTGAAGCTGTGTAATATAGTATAGAGGATCCTTGGTTACATCTTCCTCAAAAAATAATCCTTCACTGAGATCTACTACTGTGACATTTTTTCATTTCATTTTCAGAAGCAGCGTTGACTAACAATTTTTTGTATTTTGGGGGGCATTATTACAAACAACAGGGGTGGCCATGGGTGCCGCCTGTGCCCCAATATATGCCAATTACATCACGGCATGTTGGGAACGAGAATTTTTTTTCAAGCCCTTATCAGGCCTACATTCAACAATATACTAGATTTTTGGATGATATATTTATTGTGTGGAAAGGCGGTGTTGATGAAATGATGGCATTTTTGCAATATATTAATAGCACTGTGGCCCTTTTGAAATTCACCTATGAATACAGTTTTGACACAATAATGTATTTGGATGTTAGTTTGAAAATAGATCAAGAAGCGAAATGTTTTAAATCTGGTATTTACAGAAAAAGTACATTTTCCAACTCTTATTTAGATTACAGTAGTTGGCACCCTCACCATCAAAAAAGATCTATAGTTAAGGGACAGATGGTGAGGGCTGCCAGGATGGTAAATATTGAACAGGATTATTGTCAGGAGTTGGAATATATGATTGAGATGTTCATTAGAAGGGGATACCCGAAAGTTTTATGCTTAGAAGTGAAAGATGAATTTATTTGCAAGAGAAAACAAGGTGTTTATATGTCCATTTTACATACTGGAAGGTGTGGGCAACAAGAAGTATTGTCAAGGTGTCAGGATGACCTGGCTTTTAGAGACAAGAAGGGGGAAGTGATGTATTTTGTGGCGACCTACAATTTAGAGGCCGAGTGGTTAGTCAAGATGGTCCAAAAGAATTGGGACATCTTGAAATTGGACAAAGACAATAGACAAAAAGATGGGGGCCTGTCCAAAATAGTTTTTAGAAAGGACAGATCATTTAAAAAAATTATGGAAAATGGTGTGAGGGGTAAACCTGTAGTTACTGGTAGACCTTTTGGGAATTTCAAATGTGGCAGATGTAAAACTTGTAAGTTTATATTAGAAACAGGACCTAAAATTAAGATTAATGCCAACACTATTTTTATAAGTGGGCATTTTAATTGTCAAACCCAAAATGTGGTATACATAGCTAAATGTGACTGTTGTCCTGCATTTTACTTGTAGGCATTTTAGAGAGTGAGTTAATGAACACCAATTGGATATTCAACATTTGAGGGTGGCTAACACCTTAGCTAGACATATTTGTGAATATCCAGAGCACATATTTAAATTCTCTGTCATTCAGCATATTAGAGTAGACCCCCAAGGTAAAATATTGGATGTGCATCTTGATATAAGTGAATTAAAATGGCAGTTAAGGTTAGATGCACACCATTTCCCGGGCATTAATGATGCCATTAGTATTGCCCTAATTTTGAAACTTAAACATATTTTAGGTAGATGAAATATATATACCTTGATGTGTATGGCATATTTATTATGTGAAATTGCCAATTGTAACACCTTACAATACAATACCTATAACATTCATAATATTTTTAACATTTATAATATTTTCATATTTTAATATTTATTTAGGTTTGTATTATTTAATTTTGTAATGTAATTGTTGAATATTAGAATAACAATTTTCATGATAGTATTTTTATGTGGTAATTTGTATTTAAGCATTGTCTCTAAGTGCTTATGGAATGGGAATGTGATTTTATTGGAGTAAAGGTAGGATGGGTGGGTATTTAAACTGTTGCATTGAATGTGTTCATTTGTTCTGAAGAAGTCCTTATGGCAGGACGAAACCTAGGTTAACATTGTACACATCTACGGACTATTTGTAATAAAGTCAGTTTGGTTACCGCTTCTCAAGTGGAATTTTGATTAGGTTTAACCTTCACTTACTACAATGCATCAAAAAACTCACCAGAAACTAGGACTACTATATCATAATAAAAAATTCCTAAACTCCAGTGCCAGACTCCTCTGGCTCAGGCACTTATCCTTCCCTCCCTTCTATATACTGCCCCAATTCTAACTAATATCCAATCCACAACCTTGCTCAAACTTCAACATACCACAAAATAGCTCGATTCATTATGTGCTCTCCTCATAACTCTCACCACTGCCTATCTCTAAATGCCCTCCAGTGGCTTGAATTTCCCCAACAACTCCTGCTATCCCAATTTCAAGCATTACACACCATTCTTTATAAACCATCTTCATTCCCTGCTCTATCCTCCCCCTACTCCCCAACTCGGATCCTACATAGCTCTAACCAGCAACTTTTAGATATTTACCATTCAAAAAAATGTAGGTAAACTTCTGTATAAATGCTCTGTGGCCCAATCTTGGAACAAACTCCCTATACATATTCGCTGTATTACTCACCCACAACACTTTAAAAAAGAACTTAAACTTCATCTTCTCAACATCAAGACATGCCCCTGCCATGACCCAACCTAAACTCCATCTCTCAGTTGATGTCCTTCAAGGATGCATCTGCAGTTATCACATTTGGGTTGTCCTGCCTCAGGCAGCCCTTCGGTCGGCCGGATTCCAAAGTCTGGGTCTGGCCTCGGCTGATGTCGCACTTTCCCCGACATCAGAGCGCCTGGGATATAAAAGCATCAGCCGACGCCATCTTCCTCAGTCTTTCTTGCCACGTGGTGCCCGAAGCAGAAGCAGTTCGCAAGTGCCGGTCGGTCAGCTCATGTGATTCAGCTACCGAAGACTTCGAAAAAGCTAAGTACCCCGTTGGGGACTCTTTCTTGCCTCAGCCGATGTCAGATAAAGTAAATAATTGTTTAACCTGTGGGAAACAAATACCCCATAAGGATTTCCACTCTTACTGCCTCCCCTGCCTAGGCCCAGACCACGACATCTCGGCCTGTTCAGCCTGTGCTTTCTTCAACCGACGAACTCTTAGACATCGGTCGGAGTTTGCAGTGGAATTTTTTGGGGCTAGTTTTGCTTATAAAATGCCGTTGGAGACTCCGACTTCGCATTTAGTCAAAAAACGGAAGGACAAGGACCGACACACGCGGGCCGCGGTTTCGACTGAAACCTCGGTCAGGCCTACCGCGAGTGTCTCGGTCTCGGCTGAAACCGAGTCCTTGGTTCTTCCTTCTACCGAAACCACACAACCGATTACCTCGGCCCTGGAGGCCCCGGCCGAGTCGGTCGTTGAATTACCTACTGATACTGGTGTCCAGGAACCTTCCGACACCATTACTTTGGATAAGTCCACTCCTGCACGTGGTGCAGCCAGACCCCCCTGCTTCCATGTCCATTAAGGCTTTCTCTAGGGCTAAGGCTTTGCCTCCCAGAGTTACCTCTGAGACCTTCCTCTAGCTCTCAGATTCTTACCCTAGCAGAGGATCTGATTTCATTAATTAGAGGCTCCCAACCTCATCCGGACAGGGGCTCTCAACCACCTCCAGACAAAAGGCCCAGGGTTGAGCCCTCTGATCCACAGTCTTCAGATGAGTCCACAGATGGCTCTGCTCTGTCAGACCACCAGGAGGAGGCTTATTCGGCCTACGAGGATTCTGATGCTGAAGAATCCATTCCCTCGGCCTCCCCTCCTGAAGAGTTTTCATTTGGAGAAGCATTACACACTATGAGAGAACACTTTCAATGGCAGGGTCAGGAATTCTCTGATTCTAGAAAGAGATTAAGGACCTTTTTACATTTACCTCAGCACAGGCCCTTAGTTATACCTCCTGTTTTGAATGTAATTGATGATGTTTACTCAGATGCTTGTACTGCCCCTGACTCTCTCCCTCTGGCTCCTGCCAAACCTGATAGGTACTACAGGGTCCCGGACTCACATTTTCACCTGTACAAGGCCCACTCTGCCGACCCAGAAACTATTTCCCAGGGCCCAAAAGGGGTTGCAGCTGCCACTGCTAAAAATCCTCTACCCTCTGAAAGGGAGTCCAGAGCATTAGAGAGATGGGGTAAGAAAGTGTATACTTCAGCAACTCTTTCCATGAGAGCATTAAACTGTCAATTCCATATGATACAGTATCAAGAGTATTTACTAGATGAATTGCATAAGAAACTGTCCTCTTCTGAACCCCTTGATCGTAAATCCCTTCAGGATCTGGTGCATAATTCTCAGCAGGTTAGTAACCATTTCTTGCAGTGTGGTTATGATGCATTGGATGCTTCATGTAGATCAGCTATGACAGGTGCAGTTATACGAAGGCATGCCTGGCTGAAGGAACAATCTCTGCCAGACCATGTTAAAGCTAAGCTTTTGGATGCTCCTATGGAAAAGCAAAAATTATTTGGTTCCACGTCTCAAGAGGTTTTAAAGAAATTTGAAGAAAAGGCAAAATCTGTGCAAACAGTTAAAGACTTTCTGCAAGTCCAACCACCGAGATTCAGCAGAAATTGGCCTACTAAGAATTGGTCCTTTCCGGACTCAGACAGATCTCAAAGAGGCAGGAATAGACGTGCCAGAGGTAGAGGGCAAGCTAGAGGCTCCTACAGAGGCCGTTAGTGGCAGCCTCCCAACCAGAGAGGTAGTGCAGGATCTACAACTGCTACACCAGGACAGACTCAATGACTTTATTTTGACTCCGCCGACCAGGGCTCAATTAGAAGCACCTTTGGGCGGAAAACTTTCTTTATTCTCAAAAAATTGGCACAGCATTACAGGGGACACATGGACACTACAAATAATAGACAAAGGGTACAGGTTCCATTTCCACTCATTGCCAAAAAGAAAAGGAATGCCAAACCTGCCACCAAATCAGAGGGCAGAGGCTTTGAAACAAATTACCAGCTTAATGCAAATGAAAGCCATAGAAAAGGTACCTCTTTCAGAACAAGGCCAGGGATTTTACTCAAGATTATTCCTTGTTCCAAGAAAAGAAAATCAATGGAGGCCTATTCTCGACTTGTCCGCACTGAATACATACCTCATTGTGCCAAAATTCAAAATGCTGACTCTACAGCAACTCCTTCCCATGCTGGGCAAGGGGTCTTGGCTGGTGACTCTAGACCTCAAGGAGGCATACATGCATGCCCCTATTCCACAAAGCTGCAGAAAACACCTCAGATTTCTTGCAGGGTCAGAGCATTATCAATTCTCAGCATTGCCCTTTGGCTTATCTACTGCGCCCAGAGTATTCACAAAATGCCTGGCATCAGTAATTGCACACTGCAGACTTCAGGGGATTCAAATCTACCCTTATCTGGACGACTGCCTAATACAAGCGGACAGCAAGCAAGCTTTATTAAAGGATTTGGACTATGCCATTCACCTGTTACAGGCCTTGGGATATACAGTCAACATCCACAAATCAAGACTGGTTCCATCCCAAAGAATAACTTTTCTGGGTGCGGATCTAGACACAACCACCCAAATGGCCTTTCTCACAGAAGAAAAACAACAACAGCTACCAGTTTACTTTCAGAATCTCACAAGACAAACTCAGATGACTGCAAGGAAAATCCTGCAGGCCCTGGGCTACATGGCATCTTGTATTCTTCTGATTCCACAAGCAAGGCTTCATATGAGGAAATTACAATGGTACCTAAGAAGTTTATGGACTCAGCACAGTCACAGCTTAGAAGTTCTGATCCTACTCATTCCTTGTCTTCAAAAGGAATTCCAGTGGTGGGCTCAAGCCTGCCAGTTGAACAGCGGGCTGCCCTTCAGCAAGCCAAGAGCCAGCCAAACCATCACCTCGGACGCTTCAGACCAAGGCTGGGGAGCGCACATGGAGGACAGATGTATACAAGGGCTATGGTCACAAAGAGAGCTGCACATGCACATAAACCAAAAGGAATTGCTAGCAGTGATACACGCAATCGAGGCCTTCAAACCTTTCCTTCAGCAAGGCCACCTGCTCATAAGGACAGACAACACCACAGTTATGTGGTACATAAACAAGCAAGGAGGCACCCATTCCTACCCTCTTTGCAGACTGACAATGAACCTATGGGAACGGGCATTGAAACTCAACATACAGCTGCAGTCCCAATTCGTGCCAGGGAAAGACAATATACTGGCAGACAGCTTAAGCAGAACTACCATGGATGCACACGAATGGATGCTGCACCCAGACATCTTACAAATCACACAATCATGGGGAAGACCAGAAATAGACCTGTTTGCTTCCCCCCTAAATCATCAACTGAAGAAATTCTGCTCAAGGACATACCACCCACAAGCTTGGAAAGTGGACGCTCTCTCTTTCAGCTGGAAAGCTCTAACAGTATATGCTTTCCCACCTCTTCCACTAATGACCAAGGTCCTACTGAAGATCAGGACAGAGCAGCCCAGAGTAATTCTGATAGCCCTAAACTGGTCAAGACAGCACTGGTACCCACTGTTAAAGAGCTTGTCACAGACGAAACCATGGCCTCTCCCTTTATGGCCACTCCTACTGATGCAGCACAATTTCAGGACTCTACACTCCAACCTGAAAACCTTGCAGCTAACTGTCTGGAGAATACCATGACTCCTCCTCAGGATAACCTATCCCAGAGAGTGAAGGATATTATTATGGAAGCTCACCGACCTTCCACAAGGAAGGCATACACAGCAAAATGGAAAAGATTTCACACCTGGAACACAGCAAAGGGCCTAGATGTGACCGTGATGAATATGGCATATATACTGGAATATTTGGCAGAATTGTCCCACAGTGGCCTGTCTTACTCTTCCATCAAGATACATGCCTCAGCAATCTCAGCAGAATACAATCTAAATCCACCTGTCTTTTCTCACCCTCTACTAAGACAGTTTCTAAGAGGAATCAAAAACATTAATCCTCCAAGGAAACCACCTCTACCTACTTGGGACCTGAATTTCGTGTTGGAAAAGCTAACACTTCCTCCCTTTGAACCAGCAGCATCGGCAGATGTACAGTTTTTGTCTTGGAAAACTGCCTTCCTTCTGGCCATAACCTCAGCAAGAAGAGTATCTGAGCTACAAGCTTTAATGGCGGTGCAGCCATTCCTTATCTTTCATCAGGACAGAGTTTCTTTGAGGACCAATCCTACATTCATGCCAAAGGTGGTATCCAGGGTATCTTTGAACCAAGCTATTCACTTGCCTACATTCTTCCCACAGCCTCAAAATAAAGGGGAGAGACTTCTGCACACCTTGGACATACACAGACAACTACGCTACTACTTGGACAGAACTAAAAGTTACAGAAAGACTGATCAGTTGTTTGTAGCATATGCTGGTGGGGTACAAGGAAAAGCAATTACCAAACAAACAATTTCCAAATGGATAGGAAATTGCATTTGTTTCTGTTACTCCTTTCATGGAAAGACTTTTGCAGCTAACATTAGACCTCATTCCACGAGAGCCACAGCCACCACCTCAGCCTTCCTAAGAGGAGTGGCTACCAAAGACATTTTAGAAGCTGCTACATGGAGCTCCGTGCATACATTTGCCAAGCATTACAATTTGCCTTTATACTCCAGATCCAGAGCAGGTTTTGCTACGGCAGTCCTGCAGGGTATCTTAACTACACCATCCTTCATTTAGTACCTCCACCCCCAGTTTGGCTATGGTATTCTACCCATATGTGATGACTGCAGATGCATCCTTGAAGGACATAGTACAGTTTTGTACCTACCATAAATGTAGATGTCCGATAGGTATGCATCTGCAGTCAGGTTTACCCTCCCTCCTACCCCTCTGTGGTATTCCTAGGGTGCTTACCCCTCTTTTAGCTAGCTGGGGGAATCTATTATGGTGTATTTGTTTGTATATACATGTATATATATATATATATATATATATATATATATATCTTTGCAAATGTTTGGAATTTTATTGCATTTATCCAAATTTAGCCTTCCTAGAGGGCACCTGGCATCTGGGGCAAGAAGGACTGAGGAAGATGGCGTCGGCTGATGCTTTTATACCCCAGGCGCTCTGACGTCGGGGAAAGTGCGACATCAGCCGAGGCCAGACCCTGACTTTGGAATCCGGCCGACTGAAGGGCTGCCTGAGGCAGGACAACCCATATGTGATGACTGCAGATGCATACCTATCGGACATCTACATTTATGGTAGGTACAAAACTGTACTTTTCATACTATGACCACTAGAAATTCCTTCAGTACCCTCCCCGTATTATTATACTTCTATCTACTATGAGGTTCCTAGCTAACACATCTTTCTCACACTGTACACTGGTTATAATGTGCTGAATAGTATTTGTTTAATCTCTTTCGACAAATTTGATCTAGTTTATGTAAGATGTAATTGTTTGTTTTTCATTTTTTTGTGCTCTGACATTTGCACATTCCTGAAGTTTGTAGGAACATACATACTGTAATGTTTCTGAATGTAAATTGTATTTTTTTTAATATAACACTCTATCTTGTAAGCTTGAAGATCTTTCCCTCTGGTCTCCACAGATAATGTAAATTGTTATGGAGTGTGAATCTGAATTTTTAATTATTAACTTCATTGTAATCTGGAGCTTTTCTCCTCGGGTCTCCACTTAAAGTGGGCTACTGGCCCAGTTGGACCAACCCGGTTAACAAATGTCAATAAATAAAATAAATAAATATATAGCAATGTTAGCAGTGACACAGACATATGACACAGGGTTCCCATTAATGCATATGTCTGCATCTGTCATGTATTTGTACTGTAGAGGAATAGATTTTCAGTTGAGCAACTTTTCAGAATTTCAGGGGATTACCCTTATCAGTGGAGAGCTGATTATCTTGTACATTTTTCTCTTTTTTCTATTTAATGTCGCATGCCACCCAATGCTCTTTTCTGTTTCTTAATCCATTTATAATTACATGTAAGCATTAAGTAAATAGTGTTCTTAGACTAAATTAATGAAAAGGAAATTAAGTGCTCTCCTTTAGCATCTGATTGGTATAAATGTTATTTTTTACCAATATTATGTATAATATCTGTACTAAGATCTTCTAATGTTCTTTAATAGAAAATAAGAAGTTTCCTTTTCATAGTTTTGTTTAAAATATATAAGGAGAGATAATGTTTTCCAATAATTTAGGCTAAGACTTCTTTTTCAAATATGAAATGATTTTATTAGGAAATATATGTTCATCATAATTTTCTATCCTGTAGAGTTTGAAGCTAATTTGTGCTGTTAATTTTTTTTCCTTACAGTGTTAGTAATACATAATTTAGTACTAGAAACATTTAGTGATAGGTAATGATATTCTTTATAGTATTACTTACTTTTCTTTACACTTTCATCTCTTTTTTATAATAAGAAATGGTGATTTGAAAAAAAAGTATTACTATGTAGGCACTTTAAATCAGAATTGGTAAATCGTTCATAGTAGTTTTTAGTGTGTGATGTTTTTTAATTGCTTTTTTTCAGAGATGTCATTGTTTCAAATGAAGCAGAGGAGTATACTGGACTTGCTCCTATTGATGGGTAGGAATGTTTGGATAGATTTGCTATTCAAACTAGGAGTGTTAGACTTCATGAAGGGAAAGAAGGATAATAGAAGTTTGTTTAATTTTTTGTGCAATGTTTTGTTTTTTATTGGTATCTACTATCATTTATCAGTAAGTATATAGTTAATCTCAAGCTTGATGGATATATATTTATCAGTAAGCAGTTCAAGATTTCTAGGAGCAGTTCATTGTTAATATTACACTTCTGGAATTAGGATATCAATTGTATTTTTGCCTTGCCTAATTCATGACATACTTAAACTGCATGTCCATCAATATTAATGGATTAAATAATGGTTGCAAGAAAGATAGTTTAAACAAGTTTCTAAAGTTATTTACGTACCAGATTATTTTTTTACAGGAAACACATTTGTTACAAGAAGACATATACATAATACTAAATATTACACTGTGTTATCTAGCTCTCAATAAAACCAGAAAAAAGAGGGGTTGCTGTTTTGTGGAGAAAACTATATCTACACCTAACATCCTAAGTGCATACAATGATGATAAATGAGTGTTTTGTTCAGTAACTCTAGAAATCAAAAGAAAATTATACACCTTCATCGATGTGTATTGGATCCCTGAAGTAGAAGTTAAAACTGTTAAGTATCAATTAGATCAGATTATTCAGATCTCAAAAGTTAGTATTATATTGGCAGGAGATTTTAATTGTATATTAAATGTTGAAGATTGTAATACTATTGGAAAGAAAAGGATACCTGCGTCAGCAAAAGCACTAACTGAATTTATAGATTTGTTTCAAATGAAAGATATTAATGAAGATGCAGAATCACTTTTTTATCCATTTTTCACATAGACATGTATCACAATCAAGAACAGAGTATGTTTTGAATGATGTACTAGGTAAGGTTAAAGTAGTTTCTTGTCCGCTTACTGACCACAATGCCATAACTTTTTGAGTTTATGCTAAATTTTAATAACAATATTCCCATTAAAAGGATACCTATTTATATAACCAACTTGAAGGAGTTTAAAGAATTCTTTAATAAAAAAATTCAGACCTTTATTGAAATTAATTATACAGAAGATATCTCAGAGATTTATTTATGGGATGGTGTAAAGGCATATTTATACAGTAAAGTTATGAGTTGGTATGCTCTAAAGAAAAAACAATGGGCAAGGAACTGATAGATTTACAAGAAAAAATTGATAAGCTAAAATTAGTCGAGGAGAATAATATGGCAAAATAAATTAATTTAAATAGTAACTAGCTAGAAATTCTAAATAATAAAACTATGATTTAGAAAAGATTAAAATAACTATTATATAAATCCAAAATCCATACATACTTTACCTACTAGAATGAAAATGCTTATTAAATCTAATCATATTAAAGAGCTTTATTCTCCTAATGGTAAAAAAAAATACTGAAATAGAGGACATCCTAACAGTATTTAGGACTGACTTTAATAAAATTAATCAATATAATCTAACAATGGATTCACAAGAAGTAATTAAAACTTTCATTAGAAATCATACTAAAAATAAATTATCTGAAGACCATCTGAAACCAACTGATAGGCCTGTATTAATGTCTGAACTTAAAAGTTCAAATTAACAAACCAAAACCTAATAAGGCTCCTGGTAATGATGGCATAATACCTGAACTTTATAAACTAATGCCTAAAGATGCGTTAAGTATTTTGCTCAAAGGTTTTTTCAATAGTTAAAGGACTAACAAAGGTTCCACCGTCTTGTAAATATACACTTGTTTCTCTGATCTTAAAAGTTGGTAAAGACCCTGCAGATTGCTCTTCTTATAGACCAATCTCACTATTAAATATTGATTATAAAATATTTATGGCTATTCATGCTAGCAAAATACAGCAGTTTTTACCATTTCTGATTAATAAATTGGATTCATAATACATATGACTTCCTATGATAATATTAAAAGAATATTAATAACTGATCATGCTAATAACACAAATTATAACATTAATAAGTTTAGACATTAATAGAGCTTTTACTTCAGTTAATTAATAATACTTTTTATTAGTTTTAGAAGAATGTAATCTTTCAAATAATTTCTTAGAACTCATTAATGTCCTTATGAAAATTATTTTGCTTACATAAAAATAGGTTCATATACTTCAGAGTCAGTTATGATTTCCAAAGGAACTAAACAGGAATGTCCTCTGTCACCACTGCTCTGTTTTAATTATGGAGCCATTTACAAATTATATAATATAAAATTTAGATATGAAAGACATACAAATAAACAAGAATTGAATTCCCTAAATCAAACTGTTTTAAATTATATTCTTTTGACTGAATGACGGTAACTATTCTCTCATTGCTGTTTTTCATGCAATTGAAATCTTTCAGAAGAAATATGAAATTAGTTGTAATGAAAACAAAACACAAATTTTACGTATAAATTCTAGTACATGTGGATAAAAGATTTTCTAAATATATTGTAGATGATACAAATAATTATTTAGGGGTAACCTTAACAGATAATATTAAAAATATAATAACTTTTAATTATAATTTAATTTCTATAAAAATCTTATTAATAAATGAGATTTTTTTCACGATGGAAGAGACTTTCCTTAATTAAAATAATTATTTTACAAAAATATTTATATATATAGTACAATCTCTATCTCTTCCTCCCCATAAAAATAGTATAAAAGAGTTTAATTCTATAATCTTGAGATTTCTTTGGTATCCCAACAAAGTAGATTAGCTCTAATTCATCACATAAAAGATCAGTCTTTCAGTAGCATTTAGAATTATATTCTCTGTCATCAATTATCAAGATGACATCTCTCTGGTTAAATAATTGTAAGGCCAAATGAGATGAAAGAAAGCCTTTGGTTAAAATCCAGTCATCCGACAAATTCAACTGCAAGAAAGCATTTGATTAAAATCCAATCATCTGACAAATTCACACCATTCTGTCTGGTTCGATTCTCAGCTAGAGCATCTTCTGCGTGGAGACATGCGTGAATTGGCGTACATTCGTTGAAGGTTGTGTGTCAGGGCTGGTAACTCTGCACGTAAAAATCAACTACCAATCATTAGCGGACCAGAGTTCCACTGTGGCGACCCCTAACCGGGAAAAGCCGAAAGACACAACAACATATAATTTTAAACAATAATCTTCATTGGTTGTTCAAAGATTACTTTTCCGATAGTAGAAAGCAGGCAGTCAGTTCTTATATTTCCATGATAATGATCACCTTTAGAAACTTTATTTACAGGAGTCCAGAATACAAAGCATGGATTTTTCTACTGTTTCTTATAGCTTATACTCAAAATAATCTCTCTCTCTCTATATATATATATATATATATATATATATATATATATATATATAAAATTTATCAGCAGTAATTATACTTGAATAGAAAAGTTCAATATATTGGTTTCAGTTGATGGATAGTGAAAAACTGCAAACTAGGTTATATAATAAGTCTGATTTATATAAGGAAATGCAGTTAGACATTCAAAATGGTATGCAATCATCAGAATATAAAATTAAATTAGTGCAATCAACAGTCAGAAACTCTATTCCTAAGCTTATTGATCTTTTAATTATTTTGATACAAGAGAGAGTATACTGGGAAAAGGACTTTTATCTAAAATATATAAAGTGATCAAAAATGCAACAAAATACTACAGAGAAAGTTATTGGGAATATTTCAAACTCATGAATAATAACTATTCAAACTCATGAATAATAACTATCCAAGTGAAGATGATAAAAAATAATGTTGTTGTCATCAAAACTAATGACTTCCTTGTTAAAATGGAGATTATTTTCTTGGAAATACACAGCTAGAACTTTCATCACACCACATAGAGTTGAATTAATGTACCAAAATGAAGTAGAATGTTGGAGATGTAGGTTAAGTGTTAAAGCCGATTGGCAACATATGTTTTTTGATTGTGTTGTACTTAAACTATTCTGGGATAATATTAATATTTTTAAAGGCTTTATTCAATGATAAATTTACTTTAAATCACTAATTTTATTTAATACACCAATACTTGATTATGCTATGTAAATAGTATACCCACTTTTATGGAGTATCTTAATAGCATGAAAGGTTATTACCAAGAATTGGAAAAATGTATCTACTCCAACTTTGAAAGAATTTATAAACATTGCACCCAAGGGCTGTCAATTAGAACTTGTTACAATCAAAACAAGAACAACCAGAATCACCTCTTCCTAGAACACTTGGATGAAATTTAAAGAACTGCTAAATAATCAGTCATTAATACTTAAATAAATGCTAATTCTTGAGATATTTTAGAATTCTTACTGAACAGTAGACACTTTTGAAAATAGATGGGTTTTTTTTGTGTTTTTAATATTCCTTTTTTCTGTTGAGTTTTCTTAGTTATGTAATTCTGTATATCTCACATTATAAATTATCTGAATGTTAAAACTTTAAATAAAATATTTGAATAGCAATTAAAAAAACCCTCACAAATCAAAAAACAGTGATGAGGTTAGTATATACCCATGTGCTAGGAATGAAGTTATAAATAAAGAAGACTAAAACATAGATCCTAGCAAGGTTTTTCTGGTCCAAAATAATGAAAGAAATACAGAACTTCTGTGATGGATGCCCAGAGTGCTTCAAGACAGACCCTTTTCCAGGCATTAAAAAATCCTTTGTTTCCAGTGTCTGTCATAGAGGTGCCACATTTCAGTATATTTTGGACTATGCAACTAAATACCTTGAAGATATCCCATTACTTAACGTTTATATTAAATCTAAAGCCAGATTGCTAGTCTTATTATTTTCCATGGTAGGGCATGAAATGAAATGCACACTGATCAAAAGATCCCCTATGCATCCAGAATAATACATCAACGGTGCCAGTGCTTCAAGTTCAGAGCAAGTGAAATCCTCAGTATACCATCCCCAGATGGGACTGATTGATAGAGCTAAGCAGAGTAGTTCTGGAAGATGGTAAAAACTGGGACCAGATAATACCATGCTTTACATTTGCTATTAGAGTATGCCACAAGCCGCAGGTTCAGTACTTTTTAGTTAAGTTATTATATGGCAGGCAGCCTCATGGACCACTAGATAGTGACAAAAATGGTAAGAAAAGAACATTTCATTTAAAAATGTCATAGCACACTATACCAGTTTGCAGGAAAGGCTGAAAATGTCAGTGTTCATTTTACAGGAACATGTGGAAAGAAGCTACAGAGTAAGGGTTGTATAATAGAAATACAAAGAGTGAAGAATTTAAAGCCAGAAACTAGGTGATGCTTTTGGTCCTGTCAGCAGAAATACATTTTTGGCTAAGTGGCAAGGTCCATGTAAAATAGTAAAAACAAAGTTAGATGGACAGGTAAAAAACACTAAAACAGTTATAGTGTATCAGTAATTTTAAACTGTGGAAGGAAGTACAAATGCCAGTAGTTTAGCAGCAAGAAATGAATCTGGCAAAGAAAGAAAACTTACCATTATGCCTGCAGTTCAGCTAGATGATGCACTATCAAAGCCACTGAAGCAAACAAACAAACAAAAGGTTCTGTAGTGATTGCAGGAAGCTGAACATTTCATAACTTTACAGTTACCCTGTGCCTAGGGTTGTTGAGCTAATAGGTTGTGGTAGGTAAGATTCTTACATTAGACTGCACAAAAGGTTACCGACAAACCATCTAATAGCTGAGGTTAAGGAAAACACAGTTTTCTCAGCTGCAGAGGGATTACTCTTATATAACTACTTCAAGTTTGGACTGCTAAACAATCTCCTCTCCCCTACCAAACATGGTTTCCACCCTGGCCACAGCTCCATGACTGCTCTTCTTTCTTTTATTGAAACCATAAACGCAACTCAGGCAAGTTCGTATCCACACTGTTCCTAGATCTGTCAGAGGCCTTTGACACCATCTCACACACCCTACTTATATCCCAACTCCCCACCCTACACCTCTCTCCCACCACCATTGCCTGGTTTTCCAGCTACTTGTCCAACCGCCAACAAGCTGTCCAATGGAAAACTTCAACCTCCCCATTCCTTCCCACACCCACAGGTGTCCCACAAGGTTCTGTTCTTGGCCCTCTTCTCTTCAACCTATTCATTAACAACTTCACCAATCCATCCCAGACTCATCTATCATCCAATATGCAGATGACTCAACAATCATCTGCTCAGCATTCTCCCTGTCCAAGCTTCTAGCAAAAACCCAACTAGCCTTCTCCAAAACAGAAACCTGGATGCAGTCTAACCATCTGGCACTAAATGCAAATAAAACCAAACTAATGTTTTTCCCCCTCCCAAAAATTCCATTGACAAATCCACGTTCACCATACAGAGCCAAAACAACACCCTCCTTGAAATTGTTCCCAACACTAAGCTTCTTGACATCATTATTAATGAAGAACTAAAATTTGACACCCACATCTGCTCTGCAATCAAGAAAACCCACCAAAAGTTAGGTCTCCTCCACAGGCACAACCACTTCCTAAGCCCCTCTACCCGTCAAACTCTTGCATCTACCTTCTACTCCCCTCCCTTATGTATGGTGTGCCCCTCTTTTCACCAATCTCCATCTTGGCCTTTCGGTCCAAACTTGAATCTTGCTACCACAAGATCTCCAAATTTGCAACCAATTCAAAAAACTCATCCCACCACTGTCACTCCCTCCTCACCCTCAACTGGCTTGAAACTACCTGACTAACTCAGTTACCTACAACTCACCATTGCCCACAAGCTCATTTTTAAACCTGCCAACTGCCCAGCTCTCACTACTTCCTTAAAACCTTACACTCCCAAATGCTCGCTCAGATCCAAAAACAAAATCTCCTTCAAGTCCACAAACCTGCACTGTTACTGTTAAACTGCACTTTTTTTTTTTTTTAAGAACAGACAAATATTTGGCTGTATTCTTGAGAGCAGGTTTGCATAACCCAGTAGTGAATGTAATATAAAATGAAGGCTGAAGAAATCCAACCAGACAGGGTTTGCCATTGATAAAAGGCAGTGGCGGCTGGTGACTTCAAATCAAAGGGGGGCTGCAGGAGACAGCTGAGTGGGTGGGGCTAATGAGACAGGGTGTGGTCAACTAGAAAGGGGTGGAGCTATGTTAAAAAACGCAAAAACTGGGACTTTAATTAAATACGCTGCCCTGGGTGCCAAACCATCATTATGAGAGTCCAATCAAGGCAAAATGAAGTGTAAAAGAAAAAAAAATATTTCAATGCATCGGCTACATGACAGCTTACTTAATATCTAGATGGAAACAAAAAGGTTGTGAGGCATGAAAAAATAAATTACTTTTTAAATACATTACCAACATGCCAGTCAAAATCAAGTATAAAAAACAAGCAGCACTCACCTCAAACCACTTCTTCTTGCACTGCAGTTCTAATTATAATTTATATTCAGCTTTATAAAAGTACCAAGTAACATGCTGAAAATAGCAATCTCTGTGATACCCCCGCTTGTAAAAATGTTTCTTATCCAAAAAAGACCTGCTGCCTAACAACTGTCTACTTGTTTCATTGGGAAAACATGATCAAAGTAAAAAATGAACAGCAACAAGAAACCAGCTCAAGATAAATTACTTAAAGGATTACTGCACAGGTTATGGACTACACATGATAGATTGGCATTTTGTTTAGTTTACGTGTAAAGCCTGGAAAGATAACTGCAACTCTCCAACAAATACTGTAATCCTGTCCTTTATTACAAATACTATCATATGTATTTCAATACCTAAGGCTTATACGTTATCTAGTTATGTAAATATTCTCTGCATGACAACAACAAAAAGGGTTTCAATGTTGGTAATTCTTTAACAGTATGCTTATTAAAGCTTACTTGCATCTTACTATCTCGGACAAGCTTACCTGATGGTCATTAAAGCATTGTTAGTTAAACACAGACCAACAGGTACTGCAACAACATGCATTTTCCGAATCAGAAGCATAAATCAACAGTATAAAAATATGACTGAAAACCAGAACATTCTGAAAAATCAAGGACAGATAAAAGGCCACTGTAGTACTTGTGCCTTCCTTGGATGTGGGGATACTCTGCACACTTATAATGCATAACTGCTCCTTGCCTTGATTGGACACATCCAGAGTCACTACCTGGGGGAGTGGGGTGCAACAAATATGTCACAATTTGAAATGTTTCTAGCTGACGGTGATGGCCCTGACACATTTGTCATACCTCTCAATATCAGAGCAAGAAATATGGACAAAACCATAAATAGAAGTGGGACAAAGGCCCAAAAATAAGGACAATTTTAAATATTGTTCTTATAAACTTAGAAAGATAATATAATAGTAGGTCTTGCATTAGTATGAATTTTCTGAAGGGTATGAAATCTGAAACTCAAATGTCTGTCATTATTTTCTAACTTCAGTCTTTAATGAAAATCTGGATATTTTGTGAAAATCTGTACACGTGCACACACACACACACACTAGTATCTTCTTGTAAAACGCTTAGGCATTCCTGGTACCCTCAGTGTTTTTTCTGGGAAGAAGTAATTTCTAGTGGCAAAACAAAAGTTCAAGTGGTTTCTATTTAGAAAAAACAGGTAATATTCCTGGAGATTTGTTACATTTATGTACACATCATGCTAAGCCTATCCACTTTGTGTTAACGTGCTCATTGAATATGTAAGCTACTAAACAAGCGTACGCATTCAGCAGCACCTTTTCATGGCCAGAACACCTGCTAGCAGCCACACACAGGTGCACAGATACTTAAGTGCACAATATCAACACATTGTATGTACAAGCAATCAAAGTAAGTGAGCATGCATGGATGGCACAATACAAGACAAGGACGACTTGAATTACATAAATAAAAAGTCAGGAGAATCTTAATGAGGAAAGTGCAGTTATATACAAGCAGATTAGTGTACAAACAACAGTAATTACTTTTATTTTAACGGTACAAGTAATCTAGGGACACATGCACATATTAAAAAGGAAATCCAAACAAAGGATGTGAGAGGGATACAGCCATAGTGTAAAACAAGAGAAAATGTGTTACTTGTAAAATATATTTAAAGTGCAGAATTGCGATAACAGTTATCAAGGAAAGTAGGTACATTAGGGAGTATTCCATATATTGCAGGTAATTACCAGAATAAAACTTAAAACTAGAACCTTTTTTCTATCTGTTCATATGCCCACTGGTAAGTACTAGGCAATCAGTCTACAGGCCATTACAAACCATTCTTGTAATAAGCCTAGCGAAATAAACTGTATTCAAATGTTCCCTCCAGCCTCAAGGAGCCTGGAATTAGTTACACCCCATACGTTACTGCCATCTCTGAGACATCCTACTGTAATATAGCTTCTTCAATTTGAAATTCATTGCCTCAAAAGTTATTTAAGGATGAAAAATCTGCTTCCATTCAAAAACCCGAAAGTGCATCTTACTGAGATTACACAGTGTACGTGTTTGAATGAACTGGGCAAATTCAGCAATAACTTTCTAGCTATATTTCTTCCTACCTAGGAAGCACAGAGCTTATACATTGACTATGATCATTAGCTAAACTTATCGCTGTAAATGTTGTAAATAAATGTATATCAGCTGTTCTCTCAATGTACTAAATGCATAATCATTGTTAAGATTGTGTCACTTATTGTAAAGAAGATAAAAGTTCCCAGCTCGATGTAAAATGATGAAAAACATTGTTTACATCAAGATGTTATCAATCTTAATTACAGTAAAATACCTGCTGGTGTCTTTGCTTGCAATTGTAAGGTTTTCTCAAACTCTTTGTTTTGTTGAAGATCTGCTGTACTGTGTAATATCACACACTGTCCATCCGATCGAACGAAGTTGGGAAATATTGGTTAGCCAACCCTTAGCCTCAGGACAAGAATCGATGACAGATTTCCGTTAACGCAAAATGCAGACAAGTTAATTCAGTGCTCACCGGCTGCTACTATTTGGGTCTCACTCCTTTCCCAGCACATAAAGCCCGGGAAGAGAGCGACAACCAATCAGCAGCATTTAGCTCAGCAAGCACGTCATGACGTGCCTGCGGACGTCGCAGTCTGAGCCCCTTCCAATTCTATGCGGTTTGGAACCGCATAGACTTCTGGGCATCACAATGATGCCTTCATTACCCCTCCGGGCTGCAATCAAAACAACAACAAAAAAAAAAGATGTTTAAAACCGCCGCAGCCCGAGGCGGTTAAAGTGCGCCCTGCGCATGTGCATACTTCCGAGTCGCGGACTCGGAAGCTTGTTTAAATAAAAAAAAAATTTTTTTTTGTTTTTTTTTTAAGTTCTCAGTGACAGTGACACTTTATTCTTTTTAGTTGAGGGGGCTGCAGTCTGGCAGTCCGATGCCACGAGCCGCCCCTGATAAAAGGGGATTTAGCTTCTGTGTTGATTGATGCTGGAGTTTTAGCAAGACAAGGATAATACCTTGCTATTTTCCTTGGATTTTGGAATGATCCCCATTCTCTCCAGCTGTAGTTTTGGCAGCACCACTTCATTATTTATTTATCTGCGCCTTGATTCAGTTACTGCATATGTCTAGGAAAGAGTTAAATGTGTGCAGGTTATATCATGCTTTTAAATGTTCAGCTAGTTCATTTTCTTGACTGAAGGTAAAAATATTTAATGTATAAAGTATATATCTGTTGACTCAGTACTTTACAAAACTATTTTTGGTTTGTTTACTGTTTGAGTTTGGAAATGCCATATCAGTCCATGTATATTATAAACTGTAATTCTAATGTCTTAGTGTTCTGTTTGCAAGATAAACTATACATTTTTCAGGTTGTTGGAACTTTAAGAAAAAAAATCAAAGATTGGGATTTTTCTTCCTTTTTTGGTTGAATACAGGATTTTCACGTTTGATCTGTAACTTAAACTCCTTATACAACACACACACATATATATATATATATATATATATATATATATATATATATATAGTTCCCCTTTATAATCTCGAAATTCTGAAAGCTCGAATTTTAGTATCTGAAAACTACAAAGTCAAACAGCCCACAATCCTGAAACCCACAAACACGAAAAAAAATCCCGAACATTCACAAACCATACACCACACAACACGCACACCATTCAACCCACAACACTCAAACTACACTACATCTACACAGGGGTGCATGCCCCCCTGCACCCCCACACCCCCACCTACTTATACATACCAACTCCGAGATTGCACTAACAGTAATGAAATGCATTATTCACACACAGACATTCCACACTGCCTCGCACACGCTCACACACGCACAAACACATCCAACACTCGCACTCATACTTTCACCTCCCTACCCTAACCCACATGCACAGCTTACAATAACACTCACGTACACTCACTTACCTTCACATCCGTAAAACATCCCGGCCAAACACTTCCCATCCCGTTACTGCACTGCATAAGTGCGGATTTGAGATATTCGAATTCGCGCTTTTGCACTTTCAAGATTTTTCATTTTCGCCTTTACGGTCTCGAGATACTGAAATTCGTGCTTTCAGTATTTCAGGATTGTAAAGGGGAACCACATATATATATATATATATATATATATATATATATATATATATATATATATATACACATATACACACATATATATATATATATATATATATATATATATATATATATAGTTCCCTATCAGAAGCCTGAAACACTATAAGCCTGAAAATCAAAATCCTGAAAACTATAGACTGAAAGTTCAAAATCCTGAAAACACAAAATGGGACATACTGACGTCATTGTGGCTTTGCTATTGTTAGCCCTGTGGTGTTGGGTCATGCGTTGGGTTCAGGTAAGTGTGCGGTTGGTTTTATGTTAGGGTTAGGGGCGGTTTAAGTGAGTTAGGGTTAGGGCGCAGGTTAGGCATGTATGCAATAGTGACAAATATTGGGGTTAGGGGTGGTTTAAGTGAGTTAGGGTTAGGGCGTGGGTCAGGTGAGTGTGCGATAGTGACGGACCTTAGGGTTAGGGTTAGGGTCAGGGTCAGTTGGTAGATATTAGTGTCTTTATAGTGACATATTAGCATTATTTGTGTTTTCAGGATTTTGAGTTTCAGGATTTTGAACTTTCAGTCTATAGTTTTCAGGATTTTGATTTTCAGGCTTATAGTGTTTCAAGCTTCTGATAGGGAACCATATATATATATATATATATATATATATATATATATATATATATAATTCTGCTTCACATGGTTGAGTTACTGAAAGTTTGAAATTCATAAGCTCGAGCCCAGAATCTCGAGGTTTCAGTAACTCGAAATTGTGAAGGGAGGAGAACTAAAAAAGAAAAACAAGTTTACTTACATGTTTGCAGGGGGCCGAGTCTGCCTGCACTCTCCCTGCTTAAATATCTCAGCTCTGTGACCGCACTATAGTGGAGGAACGAAAATTCTCTCGTTGTGCACTTCTGCATACAGCGTAGAATGGGAGATTTCACACATCCCCATTGTAGTGCGATCTCGGAGTTGGTATATTTAAGTAGGGGGTGTGTGGAGGGTGCAGGGGGGGCTTGCCCCCCTGCAAAAACATTGTAAAGATATTTGTGCAATGTCTTTTCCCTATGGTTTAGAATTTCGAGTTGCTGAAAACTCGAGATTCTGGGCTCAAACTTATGAATTTTGAGCTTACAGAAATTTGAGATTCTAAAGGAGAACCATATATATATATATATATATATATATTACACATGTAATTTGATTTGCAGTCAGAAGGTTGCAAATTTAAATCAGTACTGTTTATGACATTCTTATATGATGCTAATAAATTCCTCTCACCGTCACTTTAATTATCTCAGAAACACTCTACAGGTCATTGTAAACATTCTTAATTAGTAAAATGTCTGCTATTAGGTCACGCAAGGCCTCAAATGTTTATAGGTTTCTGTAGTACATTACAGCAAGAGATTACAATCAATTATGAAACCGGAGATGTTCATCATGTCATTGCTGCAGCAGCCTAAGCTATATGGGTTATATCCTGTCAAGGATACAATAGCTGGCCAGCTTCCAATGTTTCAGGGCAGCTTCTCCATACCCAAACCATTAGACAGCTCAAGATGAGCTGTCTGAAAAGACAGGTTGGGGTGCTAAGCCTTTCAGAGCTTTCCTGCTGCTGAAAAGAACGCTCCTTTGTGATCTTGCAATGATCAAAGGTTGGCTTCTGCTATTCTTTTGCTGGGCAGATAAGTTTCCTTTGGAAAAAAAATGTCCACATTTAATGTTCATTGTTTACAATAACTTTCCTGGTTATGAAAGTTTTTTTTTAACTCTGCTTGCATTTTTACTGACTGTCTTGAGACTTAACTATACTTTTAAATGGGAGCACACTTTTCCTGTCATTTTAAAATTTGTTAAAACATTTTAAAACCATTTTTTTTCCTGTGGATTAACTGTTTAATTTGATGTCTTTTTCACCCATTCCTCAACAAATGAGTCTCTGATCTGGCTTCGGCCACTTCATTAGACTTTGACTCTGTAGCTCAAGCTCTTCCCCATAATCCTCTATTTTCCTGAATTACCTTACATCTGATTTGCAGATTCAGTGTTTGGACGTGGTCACTAGTAGCTCAAGTAGTTTGTAGGATAGATAAGTATCTTTCTGCTTATCTTGGTCACTTTTTTTTCTTTGCCTTCACTCCTCTTTGTTTGTTGTTATTTATATTAAAAGATTTAAAGATTTTAATTTTTTTTCTCTAGATTACATATTTTCTACACCTATAGTCACCAGGCTTTGTGCCCTTTGTCTTTCTTGCTATCTGTTAGGTACTTCTTTTTATTACCATTGTATTGTACTTACTTTTCTGTATACATTTCTGGTATTAGTGTTAACCATTGCTGGTATTTTTCCTAGCTTATATACCCATTTATGTTGTAGTTGTGTTATTTTCTTATGTTGTGCATTACTACATTGAAAAAGCCAACTAATTTCAAAAAGTGCCTTTTATGTGGGCACAAAGTCTGTAACTCAGATGCCTATTCTGAGTGTGCTTACTGTCTTGGTGCAAGTTATCTTTCATCTGATTGTGATATATGTGCTTGCTTTAATCATAGAGTCTGGTAGAACTTAAAAACAAATTGATTTTGAAAGGATTACTTCCTTCCACTTCTTCCTGTTCACTTGGAGCTCCATCCTCATCCAAGAAATCTTCAGAGTCCACAAAGGGAGATGCAGCTGACAAATAAAGATTTGAAGAAGCATTCCTCAGATCGCTCTCCTCCTTCAGGCTCAACTCCACCCTAGAAAATATTGATAGCTTCAGATCTGACTACTACTTCAGGTCTGACCCCACCAAAACCAAAAACATCAGATCGAAATGCCCCTTTGAATTCAACTCAAACCAAGTCAAAGTCCCCATAGGCAAGATCTCTCCAGAGACTGTTACTTTGAGGATACACTCACCATTCCAGCAGGAGACACCTTGAATGGTATCCCATCCATGTGTGATGACTTCATCCCTTAGGTCATCTAGGAGCCTAACAGAAGCAGACGTGGACAGGATGATGAGAAAGTTTTTTAGAACTCAGATTTAGATGGGAGTTATCCCCTCTTCATTTCTATCAGATCCATGAGCCTTCTTCCAGTAAATCCCCAGCCTTTAACTCTTACTCCATTCTGTGCACTGGTTTTGGAACTTTCAGACCTGATAATTCCAAGCTTGTCTGTGATGAATCTGAAGGCTTTGGCTTTGATGACTTTGACACCTTCTCTGGTCTAGATGACCCTGACTCTGTCAGAGCTGGAAGGATCTCTGTGCTGTAGCGTCAGTAGCTGATCTGGGGTATTGGTTCAACTCCAGTTTTCTCAGAACTGACCCTTCCTCTTACAGCCTTGACACTACACAGCTTGGCGCTGAACTCTGAGTCAAGTTGGGATCCTGGGAGGATTGTGTTCTGTTCTGTGCAGGTAACTACGGATCCTGCCAGTCTGGGATTTGGTTCCCCCATAATTTCTGCCTTTGAGGTAGTGTCTTCCTCCACTGTGGACAAGACATCCTTGCCACCTTGGGTCCACCCTCTCCTCAGCTGTCTACTGTGGATCCTGGGTCTTTTCATCCTTTCCAATTGGAACAACTAGTCCAGTGCAGCCTGGAGAAAGTCCTCATTCAAGACTCTACTGGCACTTCTGAGTCCTCTTTGGCACCCCTCCAGAGAGCCCTTGGAAGCATATACGTAAAAGGAGGCACTCAAGACTTCCCACAAGAGACCTTAACAGAAGACCCTGATTTTGATGAAGAGGACGGTTCCACCAGATCACCCCTTAAGGGTGTCTGTTTTGGTAAAATATTTGAACTTCCAACTCCCCCTTTCCCAGGAAGAGTAATTGTTTCTCAAGGCTTTTATAGCCGGCTCAGCTATGTCTAGGGTACTCCTCCTCACAGATGAGATGGTGGACCTCATCTCCTGCCAGGCTTCGAAGGATACTGATGTCATGGATTCTGTATCCAACAAGCCAGATAAATATCTTGTTGTGCCAAAGGATAGGAGCACATTGGAGCAAGGATCCCCAGTATATGCTATGCTGGTTGAAGCAGCCACCAAGAAAGAACTCTGTGAAAAGAGTTCTTCTGACCATCCAGCAAACAGAGAGTCATGGGTGATGTACAGATTTGAGAGAATGGGAAGATGTAATTTGTCATAGGAATACATTTTTCCGTCTCTCAAAGGACTTTCTCAAGGAACTAGATAGGAGGCAAAAAGATGTGGTTATGAAAGATGCAGGGTCTTCCAGGAGTCCTATTGAGACAGCTTCCCCTGCAGCAGAAGGGAGGAACTCTAATGGAATATGTTACCCCCATGGCAGAGGTGGACTGAGACATCAAGGCTTCAGAGGTCCATTTTCTGAGAAGTCATGTCAGCACCCTTGAAGGTTTGCAGAACTTCTGCCCTCTGGAGGCAGTCAGGGGTACTTATTTCTGCACTCAGAAGCCTGGACAACCATTACCAAAGATAATTGGGTGTGCAGAATAATATACAAAGGTTATTACATGCCATTTTTTCTTCTACCTCCCCAACAGAACAAATTAATTCCTGACATTCCACTCAGAGGAAAGCAGCAGCCATAGAAGTAGGAACATTGCTGAGAAAGAGTTATCCAAGTGGTCCCCCAGACCAACAAGGATCCAGAACCTATTCCAGATTATTTTTAATGCCAAAGAAAAGAAGGGACCCAAGGCCAATTTTGGATCTTAGCAATCCAAATCAGTTCATAAAACAGTCAAAGATTTGGCTGGTTACAGTTCACTGCATTCTGCCACTTTTGCAGAAGGATGATTGGATGTGCTCCATAGATCTCCAGGATGTGTACTATCATATCAAGATACACAGGTGCTCCAGGAGATATATACGCTTCCATCTGGGAGCCAGTCACTATCAGTTCAAAGCATTGCCTTTTGGTGTACCACAGTCACCAGGGTGTTGACCGAGTGCATGGCAGTGATCTCAGCTCACTTGAGACTGCACAGATTCCGTGTGTCTTTATATCTAGACAACTGGCTTCTTTCTCCTTCCACCAAACCTGTATTAATTCAGGCCAAGGATTACTTGCTCCATCTTTGTCTTTAGCTGGGCATCACAGTGAACTATGCCAAATTTCAGATCTCACCTACATTCATTGGTACTCTTCTGGATACAGTGACGCAGATCACAGGCTTACCACAGAAATGGTTAATGAACATACAGAGCCAAGCATTATCTTCCTTTAACTCCAGCCAGGCTGGTATTACAGTTTTTCTGATAAATGGAAGCCTTTATAGCTCTGGTACCTTTAGCAGGATTTTACATGAGGGTACTACAATGGACCCTTGTGGTACAATGGTCAATAGGGCATCATTCTCTCACTGTGCCTATTCAAATTAGAAATATTTGCAAACGGCACATATTCTGGTGGATTCACACAGATGTTTCTCTGGGTTACCCTTTTATTCTTCCTACACCAGAGCCACAGTGATGATCAATGCTTCCCAGCTAGCATGGGGGGGTGCATTAATTGGCAGGGATGGTCCAACACACTTGTTCTCAGTTAGAGGTCAACCTTCACATCAGTATCCTAGAAATGAGAGACGTCCTATTCACACTGTAGGCATTTCAAAATGCTCTTTCTCTAGGGAGGGTTGCTATTCAGATGGACAACATATCAGTGGTCTGGTACATCATCAAACAGGAGGGAACCTAGTCCTACCCCCTATATCAAGAGGCAATCAGAGTGTGATAATGGGTGATCTCTTCCTGCCACTTTCTATTGGCAGCACATATTCCAGGGATGTCCAACATGCTAGCAGACAAACTGAGCAGGTCCGTTTTACTTCCTCATAAGTGGTCTCGCAGTCAGTGGTGGAAATATTTCACTAATGGGGTCAACTGTGCTGTGACCTCTCTGCTTCTCTCATCAGTCGCAAGTCAAGTAGGTACTTTGTCATGATCCCCTTAGAGGGGGATTCACTGAGAGAATCTCTGATTCATGATTGGCCCTCCACCTGCTATATGCCTTTCTCTCACCCAAGTTTCTCCAGAAAGCATTTCAACGGAAGAGCAAGGTAATCCTTGTTGCAACATTCTGGCCTCAACAAGTGTGGTTCACATTCCTGTGGCCTCATCTAGTTCATACTCCCTGGGTGTTGGATCTTTTTCAGGACCTTCTGTCTCACCCATCCAGGATACCTCACCTAGATATTTAAACCCTGAAGTTGGCTGCATGGTTCCTCCACTTTCAGTGATGGTTAGAAACACCAGACTTTCTTCCCCAGTTCATCACATCCTTACATCAGCCCAGAAAGTCTCTATCAGAAATATTTACAAGAGCAAATGAAAAATGTTCTCTATTCAGGCCCTTCAGAGACAATTAGACCCTTTTGCAGCACCAATCCCAGCTTTTGAATTCCTTACTTCCATTTTCAGTGATGGGGCTAGTCACTTTGACAATTATAGTCCAACTTCCTGCAATTGCTAATTTTCACTTAGGTGTAAATCATTCTTCTTTGGCTTCTCTGAGATTATGTAATGCTTTTCCTAAAGGTACCTTTATACTTTGACCTCCTATTATGGATCCCACTCCATTCTTATCATGGAAAACTCATTTCTTAGTCACCATTATTTTGGCTAAATGAACTCCAGGTGCTTTCTTCCCAGCTGCCATATCTGATTTTTCATATGGACAAGGTATCCCTTCAGACTAACCCTCCTTTCCTACCCAAGGTGGCATCAGAGACAACTATCAACCAGTCCATCAATCTATCAATTTTCTTTCCGAGGTTTTCCAACAAGAGAGAATACATACTGTACCTGCTAGATATTCATAGGCAACATAGATTATATAATCACAGAACTAAAGACTTCAGAAAATCAGACCAATTGTTTTTTTTTTCAAAGTTAAATTGGACAAAGCAGTATCTAAAGTAACCTTAGCTAAATGGCTTTCTTTTGTCTTTAAGAATAAAGAATAAGACTTTACCCAAGTCACCTAAGGCTCATTCCACCAGATCTATAGTCACATCAACTACTTTTTGGTCCAGAGCTTCTATAGATGACATTTGTGCAGCTGTCACGTGGTCCAATGACCATACCTTTATAACTCATTACAAATTGGACATATCTAGGAATAGGTCAGTATTTGGCTCCCCTGTATTCCTGAATATTCTTCCTTGAGGACCACCCAAGGTTTCTCTAGCTGTAACTCTATCCCAACAGTTGAGGAACAGATGAAAAAGACATCATATATAAAAGTTATGTACTCACCATAACTATTCATCTGTGTTGACTGTTTTCATCCTTCCTCAAACTCCTGCCCTCCAGCCCCCTTCCTATTTTTATAAGCTCCAACTATGTCCTGAGGGGTATTTCCTGTGATCCTTGCTGCATGAGCTCCAATCTTCTTCTTCTCCTTATTTTTCTTTCTACTGTAGTTGGTGTACAACTAAATTTAGAATATGCTAATGGCTGGGTATCCTTTAGCAAAGTGGCCGAAGATGGATCTGAGGTCTGATCTGAGACCCATCTGTTGAGGAAGAATGAAGACAGTGCAGATGCATAGTTATGGTGAGTACATAACTTTTAGTTTTACTTTGTGAGGCTGTTAGTGTATTAAAGTGCTTTTTGCTGCATTTTAGAGGGAAAAGGTGACTTTTTGGGACTTTCAAATTTTACCGGTTTGTGCTTTTAGTTTCTCTGGGAAATAGACACCATGTTTAGCTTGACCATGGAACAAACAGCCACTAAAATGGTCAGTTCTTCCAGCCACAGAAAGAAAAAAAGTAAGCAAAACCATTGCCACCACAGCAGGCTAGCAATTTTCATCAGCCACAGGTGGGTTTACTCTGCTGTGGGCAAAGCTGGTTCCTCAGACCACTCATCTTTTTTCCCCAGATCACTCTAAAGTAGCATCAACAGCCATTATGAGCTGGTGGTTAGCCACATCCTCTAAGGTTGTTTGGTTCCCCTCACTGGACAAGTGAGAGCCACCTTTGTTCATCTTCTGAGAAGGGACAGGGAATATTACCCCGTTTAGTCAGAATGTTTATTAATAAAGCTATTTACCCCAATTTTCCTGTCAGAAAGAAAGAGAAAACTAAACATTTGTCTACACCTACGTAAATCCCTCTGGACAGAAGTAGTTCATTAGGCCTTGTTCAAGCTATTGATCCTTCTTATAAAGTGGTTTCTGGTAAAAAAGGGGATTTCACTTTTTCTGAAGAGATTCAGGATTGTGAATGTGGGCAGGAAAATGAAAAGACAAATACAGGGTTTTCTCCACTTATTTCTTAATTCAGACTCTGAGCAGAGTATGGTATCTGAATCTCCCAGTGAGGGATTCTCTTTCTCTGAGACTATTTCCAGAATGTGCCAGTATTTTCAGTGGAGTAACATTGAGGTTTCTCAGACCCCCAGAAAATACTACAAGCTGTTACAAATGGAATTTCCAGAACTTTCATCCACCCCCTCACCAACTGCTTTCAGCACTGGAGAATAGCATTGTCACAGCCTGTAACTTTCCTGACAGTCAGTCTGCTTCTGCTAAGAAAGCAAATAGATTGTGCAAGGTTCCACAGTCTTTTCAGGTTTTTATACACTCATCCCAGACCTGACACAGCAGGTATAGCTTTAGTTAATCCACCTGCTGCTAACATTTGGTTAATTCAAATCCTTCTCTTTCTAACAAAGATTGTAAAACAATTGTTTATCATGGGGGAAAAGTGCATGCTTCCACAACTTTGATTTTCAGAATTCTGAATTGTCAGGCTTCTACCTTAAAGTTTATTCTGACTAATTGTTAAAACATCTTTTATGGTAATTCTTGTGAGGGAAAATCTGCTATGAATGGTATAGTTTCTTCCATTTCACAGATCACTATTCATTGTTTAAAGTGTGTTGATGATTCTGTAGATACTTCTTCCAGGGCTATTGCCACTGCTACTGTGTTGAGGTGGTTTGCCTGCCTGCATTCTCAAAACCTCCCAGATGATGTAAAAAAATGAGATTTTAAATTCCTGTTTGGATAGAGAGTCTTTTGGACCGTCTACTGCAGGGGTTTTCAAAAGAATGTGGTGAGAAGGGTATGCTGAAATAGGGAATCTCTCGGATTTTTCAGCCCTTTTTTTCAAATTTTCTAAGGAAATCCCTTCCCTCCTCATCCAGTCTTGGCAAAAAACAAAATAAACAGTTTCAGCAAAATGCTGGTAAGCAGATACTGTGATAATCACAAGGCTGATTTACTCCACATCTTCTGGAGCTGCAAGTGCACCTACAAGCTATGGTGCTCACTTGGAGTCCAACTAGAAAAAATTGGCTATGAAAAATCAACCTTATCTTGGAAGCTAGCTCTCCTAAACATTACCCCCCACTGGCCTGAATAAACTTCAAACACATATATTAATAACCCTAGTTTCATTACTTAAATACTACATTACATTACATTGGAAGGATAGAGCATCACTCACCTGGAAGGGTTTCAAATAAGTAGCTACCAAACACCTACTAGCTCACAAATATTTAACCTACACTCAGAAATCCCACATCCACTTAAAATTTTGGAAACCCCTTTTTGAACATATTCTAGTTTGAAGTTGGTAGATATAATTAACGATGGACCTTTGGCATATGAGTTTTCACTATTGTACTTTTGTTTTATTATTCAGCAATGTATTCATTGGTCATTTGTTACTTGTCAATTGTCAATGTTATGTTCAATGTATCTGTTTTCATAAAAAAAAAAGATTTGTCAAACATGTCAGAACAACTATATAAGGGATTGTGCCCCCCACCCCACCCTGTCAGTCCCTTATCTCTTCCAGAACGTCTGAATCTCCATTTCTCTCTTTGGCAACAGATAGTTTCAGATAAATGGGTTCTGGAGGTCATTTTTCAAGGTTACAGATGTCAGTGGAAAGAAATTTCTCCCTTCCAGGGAATTATTCCTAATCCACCAGAAGAAACATTTCTATTTCTCCCTGTCCTGTAACATATGATGTCTGAAGGAGTAATAGACACAGTTCTTCCTTCCCAGTTTGGGAAAGGTTTTTATTCAAGGATATTTTTGGTGCCAGGGAAAGAAAATGCCCACAGACCAGTTCTGGATCTTTCATTCATAAACCAACTTGTGATAGTGCCCAAGTTCAAAACGCTGTCACTTTGCAACCTGTTACTCCTCCTCCTTTCGCACTTACATTTTTTAATAACACTAGATTTAAATAATGTTTACTCCTCCTTCCTCACTTACATTTTTTAATAACACTAGATTTTAATAATGTTTACTATCACCAGTAGTGTAGCTATGGTGGAGTGAGAAGGACAACTTCCCCAGGCGCAAAGTGTAAGGAGGGCAGTCAGCTGATTTTGATATCCAATGCAATACCAGGTTTTAAAAGCTGATGTTATAGTTGCACTCAAACTTTAGTGCTGTAGTTCTCCATGTGTGGTCTACAGTTTAATTGGTAGAAAATATATATATATTTTTTCAACTGAAGTCTGAGCTCTGTATCACTGTGCAGGCAGGGTATAAACTGTAGCAATTGTTTCTACATTTGTAGCAAGCAGTTTGTTGCAGTTTATAAGAAGAAATTATTTCATTATTTATTTGTTTAATAAAGAGGAGGAGATGGGTCAAGGACAGGGCAGAGAAACAGCACCTGAATGGCTGGGCAGGGGTGGGAGGTGTGTTGTGCATCTCGCTACCTGTTTGGTGTAGCAACATAAGGAACATCCTTTTTGTATTTCATTGGAAGAGGATGTGTCCTGGCATGGATTTGTAATAATACAGATACAATAAAATGCTTTTTTTTTCTTTTTTTTACTGAGCCAGCTGCACTTCAAACTTATCACATCCCTACATCCCTGTTCATACACACTTCATTGTTTATTAAGGTATATCTGGATCAAATTACCAATTCTCTGCCTTACCTTTTAGACTATCCACTGCACCAAGAATGTTCTCAAAGTGTCTGGCTCCAGTTATACCTCATTGCAGGCTACAGGGTATCCACATTTTTCCATATTTAAATGACTTGCTTATCTTTGTGGAGTACTTTTCAAAGTATCAGGAATCTGTCTTCCTTTCCTGGGTGAGAGATCTGTTACACAAGCTGGGGTTCCAATATAACACTGAAAAGTATTTTTAACTCCATCACCCAGATTTGATTCCAGAGGAGTCTGCTAGACACCTCCGTAGAAAAGAGTAACTCTTCCAGTAGGAAAAAATAGCTGTATATCTGGATCTAGTTCAAGGATTTTCCATTCCGACTTCAGTCTCTGCTAGGGAATACCTCAGGATTATGAGTGTCATGGCAGCTATGATTCTCTTGATACCCCTGACAAGAGGATGCATGAGAAAGATACAATGGTATCTGAAGTCTATATGGTCCCAGCACCAACACCCATTATCTTTTCAAATTCCAGTCCTGGAATTTGTCAGAAGAGAAATTACTTGGTTTAGACATCAAATATCCCTAAATCCAGATGTCTCCTACCTCCTCCTGCACCAAAGTAGTCAATCACCACAGAAGTTTCAGATGTTGCTTGGGGAGTGATGTCAAGAGGGATAAAATGTACAAGGTTGTCTGGGACAAGAGCAGTTACAAGCACATAAATGTGAAAGAGATTCTTATGCTTATCAAGACCAGCTACAAGCAGCCCACAGGACATTAAAGGCAGATGGAATGAGTACTTATAGGAGCATATAAATGTAAAAGAGATGTTTATACTTATAGATAATACCGCAGTGATATGGTATATTAACAAGCAAGGGAGAACTAGGCCTTACCCCATGCAGACTAGCCATATTAGTTTGGGATATAACTATTGTATCAGAGCAAAAACTGTATGGCAGACAACCTGTAAAGAAAAAAGACATAGAGCCTCAAAAATGAAAACTAGATCAAGGGGCCTTTCAAGATTTGATCCATTTGTGGGGAGTTCAAGTAGACCCTTTTTTCTCCTCTCTGAACAATCGGCTGACAAAATGCTGCTCCAGAATTCCATGTAAAAAGACCTGGAAAATAGATCCCTTTTCCTTTCCTTGGACAGGAATGTCCCTGTATGCTTTTCCAGACTTTCCACTGATATCCAGGGTACTTCAAGAGATTCATAAGGAATCCACCAAGATCATTGTGCTGATTCCTTCTGGTGTAGGCAACAGTGGTTCTTCCATCTTCTGGAATTGGCTGGAGCAATTACCACAACCTTCCTCGGAGATTGGATTTACTCACACAAGAACAGGGGATGTTTGATTCATCCGAACTCCAAACAACTTCAGTTGACTCTCTGGATGATGTAGATAAATGATACAGTATTAATTTCTTTAAGACACCCATTTTCTGTGTATGTGTGATAAGTACTTATGGAAGCATGAAAGCCTATTACTAGAAATCATATATAAAGAAATGGAAAAGGTTTTCTAGTCAGTGGCAAAAACAACCAGCACCCATTCAGCACTAGCGTTTCTCTGGTTTTACAATATTTGTGTGAGTTACTATCCATGGCCTATCTTAGTCATTTATCAAGGTTCATTTGAAAGCCATTTTAGCATGTCTGTCCGGGGCTCTCCCTCTTTCGATGTATTCTCATGCCAAAATGTTTTTAAAAAGGGTGCTGTGTAAAATACTTCCAAAAAAACTAGTGGTTTATTCATTGAGATGTTACTTTGTTGTAGAGAATCTGACACTTGCTCCACTTGAACCAGCTCATTTGGTGACTTTAGGTTCTTAACCTAGAAAACTGTTTTGCTGATTGCTTTGACCTCTGCAAGAAGAGTATCTGAGTTGCAAGCTCTTATGGTGGGCCAACCCTCATCTCATTTTTCACAGGGACAAGATTTATTTGAGAATTAAGCCTACATTTATGCCTAAAGTGGTATCTGAGTTTATTTTAAGCTAAACTATTCATCTTCTTGTTTTCTTTCTTGAACCCATAACTGAAGGAGAAAGGATTCTGCATACCTTGACAGAACAAAATCTTTGAGATCTTCTAACCAGTTCAGTTCCTGTGAAGGTAAGAAAAGGGACCATTTCCAAATGTATATCTCAGGCCATTACATTTTGCTATTCCCACCACAGCAAAACTATTCCAGGCAGGGTCAAGGCTCATTCTGCTAGGACTTTGGAATCATCCATGTTTTTTTGGAAAGTGTTGTATTCTAGAGGTCAAAGTAAACTTTATTGTCAATCAGATATACACAGCAGAGCAAGCTGAATGAAATTACATTGCTTTGGTCCCATGCAAGACATAACAATGAAACACACAGTTTGAGTGACAGTAAGTCTAATGCACATACATAATTAAAATATTAACAACACAATAAATTACAATTTGACAGAAAAAAAAACATTAGACATTGTTATTCTAATAGGTATTGCAAAGAATATGACTTCACATTGTGATTGCTTAGAATATTTCCCTTCCGGTTGTATGATATATTCTGATGCTAATATTGCACATGTATGGAGTGGTGACTCACTCCTAACTATTGCACATTCAGGAAGTAATAGCATAAGAAATCAGGCTAGCAGTACCAGTTATTGAAGCAATTTCCAGAGTGATTACTATAGATGATACTTCACAGCAAGTGGCATATTGATCTGATTATTCGCTGTCAGGCCTGGCATTCAAGTTTAGCAGCCTTATGGACAGAGGGACGAAGCTCCTGTTCAGTCTAGATATTTTGCAGTGTAAGATGCGATACTGCCTGTCCAAGGAAAGGTGGAAGTACATACCATGGGCAGGATGAGTGGGATTGTCACTCTCCCTAGCCCTTCCCACACACTGAGTGGTGTAGATCATCTATGGATGAGAGGAAGGAACCAATTACTTTTTTCACTGTCCTTACTACCCTCAGGAGAGCCTTGTGGTCAGATGCTTTGCAGTTATCATACCAAACTATGATGTTATTTGAGATGATGCTCTTGATAGTCTCCCTGTAAAAGGCTTTGAGGATGAACTGAGACAAGTTTGCCTTCCTCAGTTTCCATAGGAAGTGCAGACATTGTGCCTTCTTCACTATGTGGCTAATATGAGTCAACCAGGATAGGTCATCTGAGATGTGCACCCCTTAATTTCCAGAGGTTGATGAATCTCTTGAAGTCCACTATTAATTCTTTGGTCTTGCTTACACTTAAGACCAGATTGTTGCTGATGCACCAGCCTATCAGATTCTGCACTTCATCTCTGTAGGCTATTTCCTCACCATTTTCTGACAAGACCTATGACAGTGGTATCATTAGTGAACTTGATGATTTTGTTGGATTCATGCTTGGCCAGGCAGTCATGCATCAACAAGGTGAACAGCAGAGGACTTGGGACACAGCCCTGAGGGAGAAGTATTGTAGAAGCAGCAACTTGGTCTTCTGTACATTTACAAAGCTCTACAAGCTTGATTCCTTCTCTAGATCTAGATCAGGCTTTGCTAGTACCATTCACCAGGGGCTCCAGGACCCTTTGCCTTCCACATACCAAATGTTTTAAGTTATGGTAATTGACCCATATAGCATAGGCTACTGCATTAGAGACCAATATGATGAACATAGTACAGTTGTGAAAGTAAACTTCAGCATAACTATAGATGATCGAATGACCACTGCTTCAGTAGCTGCTTCCTCCCTCCATCCCCCTTAGCTTTTAGTATATTGTTTTGCCAGGGTGGGGGCATTCATGTGTTTTTACTCCTAGCTATGTCCTCTCAGGGCTTAACCTCCCTGCCACAGTTGGCATGAAAGTTCTGAAGGGTTTGGCACCTTTCTTTTTAGTTAGCTCAGCTAGAGCTGCCTAACAGTTTGGGTGCATGAAAAATGCCCTGAAGCTTTGGAAGCTTGCTAGCTGTTATATCCTTGGCAGGCTATAACCCATAAAGCTTAGGCTACTGCATCTACTGTTATGGTGCATATAAGGGGAATAATTGTATACACCAACCACTTTGGGCATTACCTGTGGTGTGCAGTATTCTCAGGATATGAGAACATGGATCATAGACTGCACACTGTGTTAGGGCTAGCTATTAGTGTAATATTTGGCTCTAGGTGATTCAGTCGTGTTGACTAATGTCACCAAATGGGCATAGACAGTTACTGGTGAAAAGTAGAGGAGGATCTGGCCTACTCTGACCTATGACATGGGTCCATGTTTATGGTGACAGTGGTGCCCCTATGGCCAGTGTGTGTGCCTGTCATAAAGCCCAGCATCCCAGGATCAATAAGCCACTGGCTGGCTGGTCTCCAGTTGCCCTACTTGAGTTATCTGGGATAGCTCTGTTGAGTGAAAAATGGATGTAAAACCAATGAACTTGCCAAACATGAAGAAAGAATTGCTATACTCCATGTAGGTTCACTGACAGGTGCAGCTAAAAAGTGAATGGCAAGATGGTAAGGAGATGGCTGGATAACTGATGAATCCAGGAGACAAGATGGAAGGATAGTGCAGCAAATTCAATTGGCTTGGGATCCAGACTCTACTACTCAGGAGTAGAGGGAATTGTGGTAAGGGAGATTCTTGAGAAGACAGTGAGGGATGTTATCAGAATTAGTGATAGACTTATGGCAATCGGACACCAGTGTAAGAGAAGGACGCTATTCATGATCACAGCATATTCTCCCAAACAAAGCTGTGATAGTGAGGAAAAGAGTGCATTCAGGTAGCAGTTGCGGGACTGACTAGATAAAGCAGGACAGCATGAATTGGTGTTGATAATGGGTGACCTGAATGCATATTTGAGAAAGAATAGGATAGGAGGACTGCCTGGGTCCACATAGGTGTAGCAACGGGAATAAAGAAGGAGAGGCCAGTCTAGACTTCTGTATGGCAAATGCCTTGATGGCGGGCAACACATGGTTCAGCAAGACGGATGGTCACAAGATCACAAACAAAAGTTGCCAACATGCAACTTGGGTAGACTTCCTCCTAGCAAAGAAAAGGGACTGGGTAGAATCAATGACTGAAAAGTAATTCCCAATGAAACAGTTGATCCACAGCATAAATCACTGGTTGCCACAATCAGCTGCAATCAGTGGACAGAGAAGGCTCTGTGGTCAACAGAAACTAGGCTGAAGACCTGGAAGTTGACTGGGGAGAAAGCACAGGAGTTCAAGGAATTACTCAAGGCTCTCATCACCTGAGGAGAAAGAAGAGGAAATAGTTGGAGATGAAGAAGAAGAATGGCAGCGCCTCTAAAGAGAATGTGTGAGGACTATAGAACAGATATGGAGCCAAGCCAGATATGGAAGCAAGGCAAATAAAGAAAGCTGGAGGTGGAATGCAGAAGACCAGGAAGTCATTAAAAGAAAGGAGGAGTGCAGTAAAAATTGGGAGATAGAAAATATTTTTTATTTATTTAACATTAGTTAACTGGGAAAGTCCAACTAGGAACAGAACCTATTTTCAGCGGAGGCCCAGGGAGAAACACTCCACATTGCATGTCCTTGGAATGTGGGAGGAAACCGGAGTACCAGGAGGAAACCCACACAAATACAGGGAGGACATGCAGACTCCACACAGAAGGCACCCCAGCCGATTATTGAACTGGAGAACCTCTTGTTGTGAGGCAACAATGTTAACTGCTGCACCACTGCACCAACAAATGTTCTTTGCATAGTCTTAAGTTTGTGCCTGCATTTGATTGCCCAAGTAAAGGTAGTTATAAATGCCCTTAAAGGTCCAGTTGGTCATTCTAGAAATACTCTGGCAACAGTGTTGCCTGCCACTGAAAAATACATAGAGGCATCCTTGAAAATCCAATGTCAAGGTAAGGTCCAGAAACAGGACAGGCATTACTCTGCAAGGTCCACTTCTGGACTGGCAAATAAAAACAAACAAAAAAAAAAAAAAACACGAAGACAAAGTGCTGTACTTTTTGGGATAAGAGGAGTCTGAACCAAGGAAAAGTTCAGTGCCAAGCAGATACGAGCCTGTGTCAAAGTCAGAGGATGAGTGTATGGACCAGAATGCATTAGAAAATTCCAAGAAAAAATCCAGAACATTACATCTGGACACTTGTCAATTAAGATAAGTGAGAGCCAGAAAACCCCAACAAGGCAATAACACACACAATGCTGCAAGACAAAAAAATAGTCATCAAGTAAAGCATCCTTACAGGATGGAAGCAAAAACCTGCTGCAAATCCTTATGTACACAAAAAGGAGCCAGCCCCGACAGCAAAAAATGTTGGAAAGACAGCTGCCTTTGAAAAACTGAAAAATCACAGTACACAGGAACTTTTTTTTTTTTAAAGAAAATGTGTGATTTTGTTTTGCATTTAGTTGTAGTCTTTCCTGTTCTTGGATGACTTTCTACTTAGCAAATTAATTTACTGGATATTTTGTTTTATTTTACTGTCATTGCCTGCTCACAAATTCTGGCTTTTTGGACTTTAGTCTTTGCATCAGAGTGACAAGCACGACACAAAGTTGGAGCTTTCTTGCATTAGTAGGCTGGGTTGCTTTCCTCTTTTTAGGTAAGTAAAGCTCAAGGTAAGCCTGCACACAGGCAAAGTGCACTATGTCTGTTTATTAACGAAGCAGGCTTTGCATCAGCACGCATTTTCTGGACAAAATTCATCATGAACTACAAAGCTAATATCTTTCAGTTATCTGACTGTGATCCTCAGTGTTCCACTAGGAAAATCACATGTTTTACAACAGATGGACAGGAGAAAGAACAGGAGTCAAAATAAGGGATGTCCTGCTAAGATCAAGGACAAATGAACATTCAGTGGCATTAAGCAAATTCATCAAATAGGGTTACGGACTCTGCTGCAAGTGATGTTCTTGTGCGACAGTGAACGGGCAGTCTTTTCCACATTTGTTTCCACAAGAAATGAAAGCAAAAAAAAAATGGGGGTTTCACGACTGGATTAAATAGTGCATCTCACCTTAAAAGTAAAATGAACGCAAGTAAAACTGACCCAATCTGAAAACCCAATGCCCCTTTGTGTCTCTTGATAAGTACTGGGTACTGCTGACCTAAACATGTCAGTATGGAAAACTTTTTGAATAGTAATCAAATGAGGGCAAGGCATATTAATGTTATGGAGACAATTTTTGGAAGAAATTTTTCCTGAAAAAAGGAAGAATGCAAACTTAAAATGACAGACCGCCAAGGAAAGTAACTAGTGAGGAAAAGCACTGAGAACTTATGTGCAAACTGTAGCCTATGATCTTTAAGGTTGCAGGAAAAAAAGAGGGAACTATCCATGACATATATTATCTGGATTGCCAATGTACTACACAATAAGAGCACTTGGATAAAGCCCATGACACTCCTCGGTATATAATCCACCTTTTATTAAGCACTTCACAAACTGTAATCTAGTCTTTTCAGGCTGTATTTTGTACAAACATGAGAAAATCATTTTATTTTATTATACTTGGCATCATTATTTATATATTAATTGTATTTTATAGAAAGATTTTGTTATAATACATTATTTATACTCTGCGTATTTGGCCATTTTGTATTGCATACCAAATGTATTATGTCTTCAGACCTTTTTATCTTGGTGCAATAAATTTTATATATTCAGTCTGTGCTGCTATCTTCGTTGCTATATAGTTTGGTGCATTTAATGCAGTCAAGCCATCCTGATAATTGCATTTTTATTTCTTCCTTTTATTTTCTGAATTGGCATAGAATGGAAAGGTAGTAAATAACCATTTCTTTAAAACTGTGTTTGTAAATAGCATTACAGATTGCTATGTATCTTAAATTAAAAAGGGAGTATAAATTAAATGGAAAATAATTTGTATGGAATTGTTTCTGTGATTCTTAATTTTTATTAATAACCAAGTCATTCAGACTTTTCAAATTTATGTTGTATTCCGCATCAAAGTAGTGTATTGCAGTCTTTTTTTTTTTTTTGCTGAAATGTGCATCAGGAAAGCCAATTCCTACCCTCTCCAGTGATCAAATGTGATTCTTATGAGTTATTCTTGGCATGTTTTGTTGACATAAAATGTTAAGATCCTATTTATTTTCCTTATCTGTCTTTTATTAAGAGCGAAGTATGTTGTTAGTATTAAGTGTAACATTTTTGGAAATAATATCATCTTAATTAAGAGTAGCCTGCTTTCAAATGTAAAGTGCATTTTCTTCCATCTAGTAATGATTTTGTTAAACTCTTCTTTTATACTATTTTTTTATATCAAGGCATCTAAATTAGGTTTTAATATGATACCTAAATATGATTCCTGGATATTGTAAATGATTGTCAATATTAATATTCTGAGTGTGCAATAAAATATAATCCTGTGTTTGATTCAAGATCATGTTTTTGTCTTATTCTTGTTAAATTTAGCTTTGGGCAAATATGTAGAGTCATTTATTGTAGACTAAATTTTGTACTAGAGTGTCAATATTTTTAATGTTAACAGTATGCCATCTTCAAATGGGTTTTAGGTTCATATAGGTTCAGACTTCCCATCCAGCATTAATTCTAAAATGTTTTATACAGAGATTTTTTTTTCTTCTTGAGTTAGCAAATGGTTCAGTAGCTAGTGTGAATAATATTGGCTATAGTGGACATCCTTGTATTGTACCCTTTTTGATTTCAAATGTTTGTGATAAAAATGCTCCAATTTTAGCATAAGCATTATTATTCATACATAAGACCTCTAATATCTTAAAAATGCATCTGGAATTCCAGATTGTTCTTATAATAAAAATTGCTGTTTACAGTTCAATGTGATGAATGCTTTTAATATATCTGGGCTAACAAATACCCAACCTTATCAGTCTAGTGCATAATTTGTTTTCTGCATAATCTAGTAATATGATATTTATTTTAATATTCTATTGTTTACATTTTTCTTATGAATCATATCTGATTCTGATGGATTCATCAGAGCAGGTACATTTTCATACTATTATAAATTGAGACAAAAGAATCTTGCGGTCTGTATTTAACATTGAAGTTAACCTACTTAACTAGCGATCTCTCTTTTTAGGAGCCCAAAGTCAGCTTTGGAGAAGTTTTTCATGGTGGTTACCTTTGCGTGGGGTGTGGGTGAGATGTGGATTTCCATGGTGATTAGTTTGTAGTCAGATCTAACCAGGGACAAATTGACTGTTAGTGTAGGGCAACAGTTGCCCATGTTAGTAATAACCAGGTCAAGGATGTTGCTTCCTCTAGTGGGGGTAAGAATGAGCTGGTCCAGGGCATTGGAATTGATGAATTCCAGGAAGCGTTGGGCCAGTGTATTGGTTCATTAGTATCTTTCCCAGTTGATGGAGGGGTATTTGAAGTCACCTAGTATGAGACTGTTGGGTTGGACCCTAATAGGTTCCAGGGTGCTTAGGAATGTGGAGTGAGAGTCTTGAGACATGGTTGGGAACCTATAGCAGGCTACGACCTGAATCGCCATCTTTCCCAATGATAGTTGTACCTGAAGTATCTCAGATGCGTTATGCTGGGTTACTAGTCTGGAGGTGTGCATATCCTTTATGAATATGGAAACAGCGCCACCTTTGGAGCTTCGGTCCATGTTTTAGCATAGAGGTGGTTAATGAATATATCCACAATGAATGAATTTTGTTATTTTTTGTATGTTAATAAAAACTCTGTTTATTACATGAATTCCTAGCTGTTGTAAATGTTATATAATTCAGGTATGACTCTGCCTGTTTCAAAATTCTTTTCTTTCTTGTTTTCATAGGTTCATAGGTATGTACTAGGCTAATGGCCCTGGAGCCTTTAGTGCCCTGGCATCGTGCCACCCGACGTTAGTTCCAGTGCCTCTATCCTCTGGAGTGATCCCCGGGCTGAACTTTCTATTTCCCATCCACTCATCAAGATTTCTCTTGAAGAGGGCCAGTGAAGTACTCTGCTTAACATGTATGGGAAGTCTGTTCCAGAGCATGGGCAGTCTCTGGGCTATGAAACTGTCCCTCCAGCATGTTCTGTTGATTGTGGTAATGAGGTTGAGGTCTCTGGAGCATGTGGTGTGGATGGATTAGGATTTCTTTAGATGTAGCATTTCTAACAGTGCTGGGTCAGACATGGCTTTGTAAGTCAAGCAGAGATTGCCTCTTAGTAGACGATATGAGACAGAGAAAAGCTGGAGTTTTTTGAGTCTTTCCATGTAGGACATGTGTTTAAGGCCTAGGATCCTCTTCATGATGTACTTTTGTGGCCTTTGCAGCTGATGCATGTGTCTACTGAGGTACATGTCAAATGGGGCATTATACTCAATGACTGACCTAATGAGGGAAGAGTAGAGAGAGATGATGACCTCTTTCTTCCTGGATGTAAAACCCTTGGTAATGAGATGTGCCACATAGAAGGACTTAATGACAGCAGTGGCAATGTGATGGTCAAAGGAGAGGTGGCTCTCAACCTGTGTCCCCAGATCCCTTATAACGCCTTCAGTGGGCTCCCATCAATGCGGTAATTTGTGAGAACTGAATTTTTCCCAAAGGGGATGATGACACATTTTCTGGCATTAAGATTAAGGCCATGGTTTCGACACCAGTCATTGGTCTCAGTGAGGTCTTTCTGTAGGATGTCTACATCACTTGGGGAGTTAATAATGGCTCCCAAATTGCAGTTGTCTGTGAACTTGGCCAGCCAGAGTCCCTCCATGTTGGCCTGGACTTCTAAGAAATCGATGCCAAACAGGAGAGGACCCAAAACTCATCCCTGTGGGACTCCACTCATGACTGGTCAGCAGTTTGACTTGGAGTCTGCTACTTTCACACTGTGGATTCTATCTGTGAGCCAATTTGCAACCCACTTAGTGATATAGGGGTTGATGCCTATTTTGGTGAGTTTATCAATAATTCCTGAGTGGGGAATGGTATCAAAGGCCTTGGCCAGATTGAGGTAGGCTGCATGAACTGCCTTGCCATCATCCACAGCTCTGGTGACTGACTCAAAGAAGTCAACCAGGTTGAGCAGGCATGATCTACCTTTCACAAATCAAATTGTGTGGGATCTAGAGTTAGGAGATACCCTATATCTTTGTTAATTAGGTCCATGATGATGCGCTCCATAGCCTTACATATCAGACTCTTCAGGATAATGGGGTGATAATTCCCAGAGTCTGTAGTCGCTCCCCCTTTATGCAGAGGGATGACTGTAGCAGTGCACCATTTGGTAGGGACAAAGCCTGAGGTGAGGCTTTGATTGAACAGGGCACACAGATGTGGTGTCAGTTCACTTTGCAGTTCATGTAGAACACATCCAGGGATATTGTTGGGTCCCATGGAAGCTGTATTCTTGGCCTTGGACAATGCAGCTTTAACCTGTGCTGCTCTAATGCTGGGTGCCTGGCATTCCTCCAGTATTGTGATTGGTCCTTTAGGGGAGGAGACAGGAGTAAAGTTGGCACTGAATCTGTCGGCCAGTATGTTGGCAATATCTGCTGGTTCAGTATAGGAGGTACCACTGTCCAGTAACTCAGAGCAAACCTGGGTATTGCCGTGGAGATTCTTGATATAACTATTGAAGGCTTTGTGGTTGTTTTTAGTGCCTGCTGAAATTCTGCCTTCATAGCTGGCTTTATAGGTTTTGATGAGGGATCTGAACTTTTTGTTGAGGCTAATAAGGGAGTTTTTCCAGTTTTGGGACTTCACCTTTTTCTGCAACAATTTCTTCCTTCTGTTGTAAAGTTTATCAATGGCAGGGGGACTACCAGATTGGCTTGCTTTTTTTGGAGGAGAGTGTCTTGTTTCTGTTGGGTATGGCTAGTTCCATGTATTTATGCACGTGTTTGTACAGTGCACTGGTGTATGATTCAGCGGTTATGCATCTATTTTCCATTGACGTGGATGTCATGAAGATAGCAATCTCTGTTTTTAGGAGCCCAAAGTCAGCTTTGGAGAAATTTTTCATGGTGGTTACCTTTGCGTGGGGTGTGGGTGAGATGTGTATTTCCATGGTGATTAGTTTGTGGTCAGATCTAACCAGGGACGAATTGACTGTTAATGTAGAGCAACAGTTGCCCATGTTAGTAATAGCCAGGTCAAGGATGTTGCTTCCTCTAGTGGGGGTAAGAATGAGCTGGTCCAGGGCATTGGAATTGATGAATTCCAGGAAGCGTTGGGCCAGTGTATTGGTTCATTAGTATCTTTCCCAGTTGATGGAGGGGTATTTGAAGTTATCTAGTATGAGACTGTTGGGTTGGACCCTAATAGTTTCCAGGGTGCTTAGGAACGTGGAGTGAGAGTCTTGAGACATGGTTGGGAACCTATAGCAGGCTACGACCTGAATCGCCATCTTTCCCAATGTTAGTTGTACCTGGAGTATCTCAGATGCATTATGCTGGGCTACTAGTCTGGAGGTGTGCGCATCCTTTATGAATATGGAAACAGCGCCACCTTTGGAGCTTCGGTCCATGTTCTAGGGCCAAAAGGTGTGGAATGAGTTATAGCCTGGTAGCGCAGTGGTGCTTTCTGCTGCTTTAAACCAGGTCTGCATTACAACACAAATGTCTATGTTCTCCATTTTGAGGAGTGCTTCGAGCAAGTGCATCTTGAGATTTAGACTTCTAGCACTGAGCAGCATGCCCCACAGATTGCATTTATTTATAGCTGTTATGGTGGTAATTTAGTCTTTGGAACATTGCCTAAAAAGGCACTATAGTGGTGGCAAGAGCCTTAGCCAGTATCCAGAAACCCAGTGGTGATACATGCAGGCCATCTCTGGCAAAGCATCGAGGTCTGTTAATCATGTCATCCCAAGCAGACAGATACTGGATTCCCTTAGAATGACACCAGAAACTTGGCCAATTGTTGAAGTCAATCATGTTCTGCTTGCACTTTGGTATCATTCTGGGAGACGGGAGAGGGATGCTGCTCAGGGTTAGGGTCATACCTGCCTGAGCCACATAATCTGAGCGTTCTTTCATGTCTCTTTTCATGTAGTCTAGGGAGGTGCATCTCAGGTCATTCATACTCACGTGGACAGTGACAGAGTCATACTTGTACTTGTTGTGGAGTGACCTGAGTGTGTGTGTTATGCGTCTGATTCTGACACCTGATAGACAGCTGACTGTTATCTTCTCCTTATTCAACCTAGTGAGTGGGACATCAGTGTGCCTCACTATCAAATCACCTATGATTACTGTATTGGGCAAGCTGTTTTGCCTTAGGGGCTTAGGTTGTGGGGCACACTGTGTAAGTGAGCTACATGTCTTGTGGTTTGTGCTGTGTTGTGGTGGTTGAGTGCATTTCTGCCTTGGAGGTCTCAGCTGTTTGGGTAGATTTCTATTGAGAGCCTTTGTGAAGATGGGTGCATAGTTTGTGTTTTTGTGTGAAAGCTGCGATGGTGGGTGTTCTGGAGGGCTATGTATTGCATGTGGTGTGGTGTAGGTGTTGACCTTTTCCTCTTAAACAGCTATTCCGCTCTTGGCTTGAGAGGGCATGGCTTCCAGTTTGGATATATAAGTGCATCTCCAACAAGTCTGAGTGTTGGGAGGTAAGAGGAGAGTGTTGTCTGTGTACATGAGGCAGTTGCTATACTGCCTCAGAATGCCCAAGTTCACCAGGTTAATAGGAGAAAGCACAGGGAACTGACCTTTAGACATGCCAGGAGGAATGGTCATTATTACGAAGTACTGGAGCCGTTTCCTTATATATTCCTTTTACAGAAAAAATGTCACTCAAAGTGTCTGAGTCTGTACAGAGCACTGCCAAACACTTGAGGGAAAACTCATACTAGACCCTGAAAATTTAAGGATGAAGTATTTAGGCAGATATTCTGAAGTTAGAAAGAAATCAAGCAGTACTTACTGAAAAATAAAGAATTAGCTTGTCAAGAATTATGAAAAGAGGGGAGTTGCATGAATGGCTACTGCCTGGCTGCTACTAATGCTGGTCTCAGCACAGCTTCACTCTGTTGGGATACAATACTCCTTTGCTTCTTCTCTTACCAGAAGCAAAATGTTAGCACCAAGCCCAAGAAGAGAAGTAGGCCACGACCTGTTTGGTGGTGGTCCACAGTCTTGTCCCAGATGTTGCAAGGGTCTCCAGGCTTGTAGCCTTTTTCTGGTAGATGCCTAGAATAGCAACCAGACCAATCAGGTATGTTAAGGACAGACACTTATTCTCCAACCAGAAAGAGTCAAGAATCAATGTACTCTGCTCCTACTCTCACCAGGATCAGAATATATTAGGACGGTGCAGTGATGCAACGGTAGCATTGTTTCCTCATAGCAAGAGGTTCTCTGGTTTGACTCTCAGCTGGGGTGCCTTCTGTGCAGAGTCTGCATGTCCTCCCTGTGTTCGTGTGGGTTTCCTCTGGGTGCTCCAGTTTCCTTCCATGTTACAAAGACATGCATCTAGAGTATTTCTCCACGGGCCTCCACTGAAAATTGGCTCTGTTCCAAGTTGGACTTTCCTGGTTAACAAATGTTAAATAAAATAAATAAAAATAAGCACAGATTCCAAACTGTCACCTATAAAGCAGTTATTAAGCTTTCTGGTGATCAGCAGTCTCCAGGAAATAATGTAACTGCACTCCTTCTCTCACCAGGAGAAAACAAGCACTAATCCCAATATGACTACTGAGAGGCAGAATGTGGGCTCTACAATAACTGGTGGTCTTGCAATAGATGCTGAAAGGTTTTGTCAAAGTATTTCTGAATTTAGTTGCTTGTTTTAAAAGCCTGTAGTGTCATCTGGTCATCTTTTTCCTGATATTGCACTTAAAGTTTCTGATTTTATTATCATCTGTTATTTCAAACTGATCTTTATATTCAAAGATTCATGCTAAGTCTTAAATTCTTGTATTATGGCCTCTGTATCTATTATTGTTTTGCTTTCCTATGCTTTTGATGTTTATATTGTTTCACCTATGTATTGTCTACACTATTTTTCTTTCACAAATTTATAATTTATGTCCTTTTGTACTCATATGGTCAGCAAGATAAAATCTCATACTGATTAAGTCTAATACCTTCTTGATCATCTTATAATATATGAGATTCATGTAGGAAGACCAATTCTGCTTTATTTAATTTTAGAGATCTGAGTACTCCACATCTTTTCTGGTGACTTTTAAAACCATTAATATTTAATGATATAGCATTAATTTTATTCATTATTCTATTATTTATATGTTTGAAATAACTTTACTTGTAAGGAGATGTTGATGCTTTCTTGTGACCTAATTTGTAAATATTAGTGCATCTAGCATTTTAATCAGCTCCACTAGATAACACCTGTTAAGTACTCATAGTAAAATTACTTACTATTTATTAAAAAGCAGATGAGTACTTTCATCTTTCACAGAATAAAGATTTCTTCAGAACTAAACCAGCGTACAACCATATATTATTTAAATATTAAAAACAATGATCACATGATTAAGCTGCCAGTCCAATCCTAAATCACCTTATACAATTCCTCTTCTGTTTTAAAATGCTAATAATGGATAGACTTTTGTTTAGTGCAGGTAATTTGTCTGTATGAAGAAACAACTCACTAGTAAATGATCCTGCCAGTCTCCCCCTTTATCAAACTGGTATACTTTGTCTTTCTATAACTTATAAAGATTAACTTATACATTTTTCAGGTATAAACAATGTGTAAATAACTCATGATACACTATTGCGATATACATTGTGGATCTTAATGTAGGCCATTCCCCAATCAAATCTAGACAAATAAGTATCTCTAACTAAAATAAGTTACTGTCATCATAAGAATGCATGCACATAAGTAAAGGCTTGCATTAATTCTTTATGTTGCATGCATTACTTCCCTCGGTTATATCAGTGACTTTATATTTCTTTTATGTCAATGGTATTATTCCGTATAAACTCATAAAAGGAGGAGAGTGAGAAGACAGAAAAGTTTAAAAAAGAAGCCTGGAATAATGTAGTACTAATTAAATAAAAACTTAGAATATATCTTCCAAACAATATAGATGGAAGGCAACAGTAAAGAATGCCTGCTGTGCTTCTTTTTCACATATTTTATACATTTAACAACCGATTTTAATAGTGTTACTAAAATTATATCTAACTATTACAAACGACTCTGGTTACTGTAAAAAATGTATATTTTTGAAGTAATGGACAAAGGAAGCTATTATGAGTCCTCCTTTTGCAACTATAACAAGCTTTTAAATCAGTCAACTATTCTCTCTCTCAACATAGGTTCATAGGTTGGTACTAGGCTATCGGCCCTAGGGCCTATACAAGCCTAGCCATAACAATTCCCTGGATATTTACTTCCCTACATACATACATACATACATACAAACTCTGGTATCAGCTGTATTACCTTTAAATGTTTCTTTGCTAACCTCCATAACAGAGCAGAACAGAACAGAACATTTGCAGTAAAGTGTGTCCAGAACACATCAGAAAATGGAATCCTCTCAGTTCCTCAGGGTTTAGTACTAGGTCTCCTCCTTTTTTCAGCTTCCGTTAATAATCTACTATTTGATCTACCTAGTTTAAACTCCACACTTTATGCAGACTATTAGCTCTTGTTGTTGTGTCTTTCGGCTTTTCCCGGTTAGGGGTCGCCACAGCAGAACTCCGGTCCGCTAATGATTGGCAGTAGATTTTTACATGCCGAGTTGCCAGCCCTGATGCACAACCTTAAACGAAGGTACGCCCATTCACGCATGTCTCCACACAGAAGACACTCTAGCTGAGAATCAAACAGGATGTTTTACTGTGAGGCGACAATTCTACCGCAGCACCACCACCGCGGACTTAGCTCTGAGATGTCCATTTTCAAAACTATAAGAAAAAGCTTCAGCAAAACTTCTCTTCAATGTAGAACTGACTTAACTGAAATGCATCTAGTAATAAACCAGCATAGTGTTTGATACCATACAGAAAATTAACTAAAAAATCTATAGCCATTCATCACCTGTACCAACTGTACTCAAACAGAGGTGTACAGGAATAATGCTAGATATAACCCTTTCACCATACATGTGCAAAACATCATAAATGTAGCGGAGGTGTACAGGAGTAATGCTAGATATAATCATTTCACTATACATGTGCAAAACATCATAAATGTAGCTAAGGTGTACAGGAGTAATGCTAGATTTCACCATACATGTGCAAAGCATCATAAATGTAGCTGAGGTGTACAGCAGTAATGCTAGATATAACCCTTTCACCATACATGTACAAAACATCATAAATGTATTCATCTACCAATCAGGAGTAGCTTACAAATGCTCACAATTACTAATTATGTAATCAAGAAGAGCCCTTACATTACTAATGTTAATGCTGAGAGTAGAGTATTATTTGTCTTTATTTTAAATGGCCACCACTGCCATGTAATGCAAAAAAAGCCAGTTGGTAACTAATAACTGGCCAGAGCAATACTGCTGCTAAACTGTTCGTACTGTCCACCATTAGCAGCAAAATTTCACATTAGAGGACTTGTTTGTTCCCTTTGCTCATTTGCTGATAATGCAGCTTATTTGGTTATCACACACATCACTAATGTAAAAGGTGAAAAAAAGCATTTTCAAAGCTTATATCTGCAGCCCTGGAATTCATAACCACAACCTATCAGACACTTGAGTAAGCCTGATATATCCTAGAATAATTTGATTCAGCTGCTTACAAAGGAATACTAATGTTTCTGCTTTAACAAAGGCTAGGGGTCTGACCAAGGGCTGCAAGTACATGCCACCTTTGTTATATGCATTGTATTCCTTCTTTTAGTTATTTTAACATTGTATTGTAAGAAAGACCCTGAGAGACAACTGTTGAACATGCTCATTCTGTTCTTTGTTTCTAGCATTGCTCCAGGGAAAGTTTGTATAATATTATGTAAAAAATATTGTATGTGCCATTGATGTTTTTTAAATAGTTATACCTACTGTGGCCTGGGTCAAAGCTGAAAACAGTGAATGTATTGCACACCTACCTTGCTAACAAATAAATAAAATCCAGTTCCTATTGTCCTTAGAATCGTATAAGTATTATTACTAAGTATCTATGGAAAGGAGCACTTCATGTTGTCGAAGGTAATTTCGGCAAGCACAAAAAGAGTGAGGGCTCTTCACTGAAATTACTTTTGCTGACAGTGGCGTTTGCTTTTTTCTCCACTGTTGTGTGATGTCAGAGTTCATAGGATCATAGGAGGTTACTAAGCTAATGGCCCTGGGGCCCTTACAAGCGTAGCCAAGAGTTTATCCCCAAAAAGAAACCTCAGTCTGCAACTGTCACCCCTGTCAGTAAGGGACACAGGTGGAACCCCTGGGGCAAATTTGTGGTTTCCCATCCACTCATCAAGGTTGCACTTGAAGAGGGTCAGCAAGCTGCTCTGTTGGACATGTATGAGAAGTCTATTCCAGAGACAGGGCAGCCTCTGGGAGACAAACCCGTCTCTCCAGCAGGTTTTGTTGATGTTGCATATTAGATTCAGGCCTTTTGAGTGGGTAGTGCATGAGGAGTTAAACTTATAGATATGGAGCATCTCTAGTAGGGGAGGGTCCAAGATTGCCTTGTAGGCGAGACACAGATAACCCCTGAGCAATTTGTGTGATACCGAGTAGAGTGACAGTGATTTGAGCCTGTCTGCATAGAACAGGTGTTGGAGGCCATGGATTCTTTCTATGAGGTATTTCAGTGGCCTTTCCAGTTGATGAATATGTTTGGAGAGGTACATCCCAAGCAGGGAGCTGTACACAATTATTGGTCTAATGAGGGGGGAGTATAGAGAGGTAATAACCTCCTTTTTTCTGGATGCAATCCCTTTACTTATGAGATGAACCAAGCAAAAGGCTTTTCAGACCACTGCTGTTACATGATGGTCAAATGTGAGGTTATCAACCTGAGTGCCCAGGTCTCTTACCATAGGTTGTGTGCTTAGGGGGTTGCCATTGATGTGATAATTGGTAGGGGTCATGTTTTTGCTGAATGGTATGATGATACATTTTTTGCATTTAGCTTGAGGCTATGACTTTGGCACCAGTCATTAGTTGCTGTGAGACCCTCTTGCAGTATGCTAACATCATTTGGGGAGTCAAGTGACAGCACCCAACTTGCAGTCATCTGCAGACTTGGTCAACCACAGCTCTTTTGTCTTTGGACCTCTGAGAAATAGATGCCAAACATCAGGGGTCCCAGGACAAATCCCTGGGGAACTCCACTAGTGAGAGGTCTGTTTTTGGAGGTGGTGGTACCTATTTTGACTTTGAGGGTCCTGTCGGTGAGCCAGTTGGCCACCCACCTGATGAGATAGGGATTTACACCAAGTTGTTAGCTTTTTGATGATGCCCGAGTGGGGGATTGTGTCAAAGGCCTTGGCCAAGTCAAGGTAAGCTGTATGCACTCACTTCCCCTCATCCATGGCCTTGGTGACAGTCTCAAAGATGTCAACCAGGTTCAACAGGCAAGATCTGCCCTTGATGAATCCCAGCTGGGTGGGGTCAAGTGCTTGGAGATTGCCTATGTCCTTGTTTATGAGATCCATAATAATATGCTCCATGGCTTTACAGATCAGACTTCCTAAGCTAATGGAGTGATCGTTTCCAGGGTCAGTAGTGGCACCACCTTTGTGCAAGGGGATAACAATGGCAGTTCTCCACTCTGCTGGAATGAAGCCTGTACTTAGGTTGTGGTTGAATAGGGTGCTCAATGGTTAAGCCAGTTCTTGCTGGAGATGGTGCAGAATACATCATGGGATACTATCAGGTCCCATGGAAGCTATGTTCTTTGCTTTGGTAAGGCCTGCAACACTTCTATGGAGTTGCAAGGTGTGGGACAAGTATCGGGGATGTCAAAAGGGCCTTTGGGGGGAGACAGGGGGTGATCTGCTAGCAGGTTGGCTAAGTCAACAGGATCAATGTAAATGATACTGTTAAGTACTAATTCAGAACACATCAGAGCTTTGCTATGGAGGTTCCTGACATAACTGAAGAAGACTTTGTTTTTTCTTTGTTTTGGAGGCTAGTTTTGATTCATAATTGGCCTTGGAGGTTTTCACTAGTGATCTAATTTGCTTGTTGAAGCTAAGGAGGGAGTTTTTCCAATTTGGAATTTGTTTCTTTTTACCCTTGGACAACAGTTTCTTCCTTTTGTTGTAAAGTATGTTGATAGAGGATGTCCACCAAACAGTTTTGTGTTTCCTTGAGGGGCAGGTTTTAGTTCTATTGGGTATGGCTGAGTCCATGCAGTTGTACAGGTGATTGTATACTGCATTGGCATACTGTTTAGCATAGTTGTCTGCATCCTTTGAGGAGGGTGGTGATGTGAAGCCATAGATACCCTCTCTTAGGAGGTTGTAGTCAGCTTTTGAGAAGTTTTTTAGCTTGATTATGGCAGGGGTGGTGGGATAGAAACTTCAACTGAGACAGTCCAATGATCTGATCTCGCCAGGGATATATAAAACTCTAGAGGGTGTGGGTGGTACAGGGGTGGCTTTACCCCCCTGTTAAAACAAAGTTGTGTGGCAGCTGTAGTTTAGCTGAACAGTTTTAATTTTTTTTTCTATTCACCAAAATTACCTTTGATAACTACATGAATCCCTGTGGAACCATGCATTTTGATATCTGCCTGTAAATTAATAATGAGTAATCATTATTATTAATAAAGGTCCTCAACACTTTTGACAGCTTTATCTAGTACTTTGTCTGCTTTTATTTATAAATATTAAGTCATATATTAACCATCAACTATACAACAGCTCATAACCTTGTTTCCCCATCACTCCTCTCTGCACAGTAGCAACTTGCTTTATCAAGCACGTTGCCTTCCAACAGATGAAAACCTGTTAATTAATAATTAAGCTAAACATAATGTTAGACTGCATCACTACTGTTACATTATCCACAGAAAGACTTAACAGGTACACCACATTCCCCCTTCAGTCTGCAACGTACAATAATTAATAAATAATAAAAATAAAAGATTTATACATACACTTTGACAGTTTTGATCCTTTCTCAAAATTACTTGTACTTCATGCTTTATTTTGATTGCACAATAAACTCCAAAAGCAATCCCAGTACTATGTTATACTTCTCAGTCCATGGCAGGTATTTCAAGTCTGCCCCATGAATTTGTGTGTAACATTTATGTCTTTGACACACAGCTTTCCTACGATTTCAGGCAGGGTGTATATGATTTACTTGGGTCTATATTAGGAGAACGAAAACCCGACTGAGCGAAGGCCAGTTGAGTGACACAGAAAGAGCAAAAACCGGTAATATCGAACCAGAGAAACTAAACAGGTAAAACATGTAAACTCTCACTAAGTGTTTTATGTAGGGGGGCAAGCCCCCCCTGCACCCCCCACACCTCCCTACTTAAATATACCAACTCCGAGATCACACTACATTGAAGTAAAGGGATGAATTCCCTATGGCGATCCCTGTTCTTTCTTGCAATATTAGCGGTTTTCGCTCTTTCTGTGTCGCTCAACTGGGATTCGCTCAATCAGGTTTTCGTTCTCCTAATATAGACCCATTTACTTTATTTTAATTTAATTTAATTTATCCTTTTGTTAACTGTTTTTGTCTCTTAGGCTAGTGACCTCTTTACATTGGAGATCTAAGGTAGTATTTATACTGCTGGTGGAAATTTGTCCAGGGCATTTGTAAACTTCCTGTACTGTTTTTGATAGGTGCTGTGAGATCTTTTATATTCACCTGATCTACCCCCAACTCAGGCAGATGGGGCCTCAGTTTAACATGCAGTACCCCCATTATGCTGCAGTATCATTGAAAATTATTCCTTGCACTTTGGGTGGGAAGGTTACAGGTTGTATTCCCATCTAGGGTGGAACTAGAACCCACAGACTTTTGACCTTCCAGCACCAAAGGCAAGTGTGCAGCTAGTTGCACCACCAGTGACATTGACAATGTTATGTGATGTGTTACTTTAGTTGTATAGTAGCAAGGAAGAAATAGGAAACAGTTATAACTTTGACTTTTTGCAGATTGCTTGTATTCATGCATGTCTAGCATTACTTTTTGCAATCTTCTTGTGTTCATCTCTGTCAAGCCTTTGCACACTATCCCCAGGATTCAATAAATTCTGATTAGGCTGCATGCAAAGCCTACATGGAGTTTACATGTGTGCGTGGTGAGCAGCGGCATGCACCACCGCACAATGCTATGCACTGTGTCTAAGTGAGGTTTTGTGGCTGGTAACAGTGTTGATGGCCAGGATACCATGTAAGTGAACAAGGATAGCAATCCTGTTTAAAGTAGAGTACTTACAGTCTGCATTTTATGAGTGGAATGCCGCAGTGATCACCAGGGCTTCACAGATACCTCTCAATATCTTAGTTCAATAAATCTACACAAAGGCCAAGATAATGCTGGGACAGTGACCCAGAAATTGGGACATATTTGACATAGATGCCTTGTACAAATGTGGTAGACGTACATGACCTGAAGGATTTGAAGTATGAAACTTAAACATACCTCTCAACCTCGTAGAGCAAGAAATGTGGACACAGCCATAACTAATGGGGGTACAAAGGCCCAAACATAGGGACAGATTTTTAATATTGTTCTTACAAACCTAGAAAGTAATAGGTTGTACATTAGCATGAATTTTCTGAAGAGCATGAAGTTTGAAACTCAAATATCTGTCATTATTTTTTTTACTTCAATACATAATGACATGCCAATGATTTGTCAGAAAACAAAATTTTATGAGGAAAAGATCAGAAATATGAGAAAAAAATCTGGACAGTTGAGAGAAAATGTATGTAATAATGAATCACATTCCTGAGGTCATCCCAGTGATGTGGCAGAAAGCCATAAATCTGATAAGGAGCACATCTAGACATTCTTTGAATATCTGGACTGTTAAGTGGTATGAATGTGAAGTATCTGGTCCAAACACAATACAGGCAGTGTATTTACAGTGCAGAGTATTACAAAGACATGCATCTGGAGCGTTTCCCCCCGGGCCTCTGCTGAAAATTGGCTTCATTCCAAGTCAGACTCCTGGTAAACAAATGTTAAATAAAATAAATATCCAATTCTTGGCATTCTGTACTGAAGTTGTATAAATGATCTGTAATGGTACATGGACTGCCATGTAAACTAAACACTCAAGAGAAGTGTGTGTATTGAATAGGGACACACAGATGAATCGCAGGAATGAACATAGGAAAAGAGGACAGGTGAAACAACCTATTGTACATTAGATGAGGGCATGTTAATGGAAGGTGATTGTAGCAGCAACAACAATCACATATCTATATAGTACAGTAAGAACTGCACAGTGAAAATGTGTTTTATGTGACAGTCATACAAGGTGACATAACAATGGGGAGGATGTTTGTGTGAGATAACCATCCTTACATGAATAATACAGAGGATATCTATCAGTGATCTGACATACAATTGGGGTAGGGTGCGTATTATGAAGCTGTGCAAACTGGAATGCCTGAATATGAGTGTAATCTCAGCAGAGGTCTCCAGCAAGTGGAGCACAGGTAAAGGCTCATGGAAAACATGAAAAGAACCAACCACAATCATGGACAATATCAGAACAATACCACCAGTAATCCCATGCCTGTGACATAACATATGTGATGTTGAGTGATAAGAGATAATTCTGCACAAACACCTGAACAACTATTATGATGCATCTACACTCTATGAGGGTAACCATGCACACTGTTCTGGAAGTGTGACATCTGCTGGAGGTGTTAGGAGTGAGACTGCGATACCTGTATGCAACATTATGAGCACTATAGGCTAGCTGATGTGTGGATGTTATATATATATATATATATATGGCACAGTCTACTGTCACAAATGATATTCATGCCATTAATGTTGCCAAATACCTGTGTATGTACTGTGTGCATCACCAGAACAGGTAGCACACATGCATCTGGTGTAACAGCATGATTGATGTTCTGCACCATCAGATAGTCATGTATATGCCACAAAAAGAATACCTAGGTGTAGCCAATAAGCTGTGTAACAGGTCACTGTGACAAAGATGGTACAGTTCAGTTACACATCACTGAAAGTTGTGTAATGAGGGATATGAAGAAGGGTGCATTGTACTCATTTATTAGTGTGATGAAGGCTGGGAACTGTGAAGGCATTTTGGCCTCTGATGTGGATGCCCTTCACATGCTCAGTACTTGTGTTACATACAAGGGAGTAGTCAGCACTGTGACCACATCCTGATAGACATTCCACTTATCATCTACCCCAGGACACAGGTCATGTGTACTTATTGGTCTGATAATAGGGTGTGATGTCCACATTATAGTTGGATTGTGTGATTGTTTTCCTGACATAACAAATCCCCCATGTTTTCTTGTCATTGCAGGTGGTGTCATGGCTGTGGCAGCAATCTTTGGTATATGTTGATAATGTCTGTATTATTCTAATATCACAGTTGGAGTCAATGAATGCCCTTCACGCAACTGTTTGGACACAGGATGTGTATGTTATCTGTGATATCCGTCACTTAAATAATGGACAGGAAAGGGTCTAGCAGACAGCCCTGATGTACGGATCTGATCACTGGACCTGAGATACAGGTCTATTCACACATTTTAGCATAGTGAGATGATACACTATGTGTATGTGAATACGATGTATGACAACTGTAGAACCTAGTGGATGTAGATTCACCGATAAACACCGCTCATACACAGGATGAAGAATGTATAAAAATCTACTTTAATTCCACAACAAATATTTCACAGGTTTAGCGCTTTCAACTGGTTAATCCAGTCTTCCTCAGAACAGTGTGATAGTGCATTTCAAATATTTAAATAGTGTTGAACTTCATCTAATTAACAAAAAACCGCCAAAATCTTTAAAGCTATATACATCTAGTTCGTTTAAACTGATGCATATAATGTGTTATTCACTATTTACTTGATCATCACTTCCTTAAATGAAAATATATAGCTACAATACTAATACATATAAATACACACTATACATTTTAAATGAACGTTTCAGATGATAAAACTGTACACACTGCAAACTGTATGTACTCCATCTGAATTACATTTATACCATTCATCTACAATATAAAAAGTCCCTATAGTGGTATGGTGAAATATATTCATTTCTGTTTAATTAATAAAAACTGTCCTTGGAATTATATATAAATGTTCTCAAGAATGTATATATCGGATAACTTTCTATAATAATGTATTTAAATATTACAATCTATAAATTCATAGCTAAGTATTTACAAAAATATTAAATGGAAATGGATGATAATAATGATGAAAGCTACAATACCATGAACAAACTAATAATACATAATCATAGTTATACTGTTTAAAAATATGATATATATGAATTAATAAATATGAATTAATAAATATGTTAAAAATTATTTAAAATCGTATAAATTATTGTGAAAGAACTAACATAGGTTCAATGCTGATAAATTCATTGAGACCTGGTGGTCTAGTGGCATCTGTGTACATCTGCCATCTACTTTCATGAGATGCCAGTATCATTTTCCAATTTCCTATAAATGGTGTACACATTACCTGATCAATAATGGCAAATTCAAATCTATGATCCTTCCCTCTTTCAGATATATGTCTGTAAAGTGCATTTTTTGTATCACATTTCTGAATTTTGTACGTGTTCATATATTCGTCTTTTTAGTTGTCGTTCTGTTTTCCTATATAATAGGCTGTGCAGGCAGTGCAGGTTGCCAAATAAACCACCTGTTTGGTGTTACAAGTGCCTGTCCTAAACTTAATTCTAGTACGATTAATGTCATCTAGTTGTATATTTTTGGCCTCGTTGATATACCTGCACTGATTGCATCTACCACATTTGATGGTACCTTTATATCTATCCATTCCTCCTGATATGTAACTAGCTCGCTCTAATATTCTTTTTAAATTGGGGGCTGTTTTGTAAACACATTTCGGAATAATTCCTAGGTGTTCCCCTAAATTTTGTGTGGTTATAATATCCCAATGTCTGTATAAAATCTCCTTGATGGCACTTGTGTATGGTGTGTAAGTTAATACACAAGCTCTTCCGAAATACTCCTTGTGATGATTATTGTTGTTGAACAAATCATCCTTATCCATACTAGTGATGTCGATATCAAAATTTCCTAATAATGGTAGGTACTTCTTACCCCATTCCTTATATACATATTGTGTGACGTCCTTTAGCATATTTTCAGGATATCCACGGTTATGGAATAAATTATATAACAGATCAAGTTCTGTCTTCACACCTTCCTCTGTGGATGACATCCTTGCTACTCGAATGCATTGTCCCTTAACCACATTATGAAAGACATGGGGAGGGTGATTACTAGAATAGTGAATGTAATCATTGGAGAAGGTTGGTTTCCTATAAACTTTGGAAATGAAACCTGTCTCATCCTGGCCCACTAAAATGTCTAAGTATGGTATATTAACCTGACTAAAATTGTAGGTAAATTTCAAAAACTCTGTGGTACCGTTGAGAAAATCCATGAATTGTCGTAATCTATCCGTAGATGCCTTCCATATAATAAAAATGTCATCCAAATATCTACCATAGAAGACAATATCCGAATAATATTCACTTTTAAAAAGATACTCGGACTCCCATTCCAACATAACTAAATTATCAAATATGGGAGCGCATGATGCTCCCATAGCAACCCCCTTAGTTTGTCGGAAAAACTCTCCTTGGAAAGTTATGTAGTTGTGGTCCAGAACTAGAGCCATCATGTCACATATAAGACGTATCTTATCCCAGTCATATCCTGAATATTTCCTAAGGCTATCGGAAAAAAACTCCAAACCTATGTCCTTAGGAATACTGGAAAAAAGATCCACAACATCAATGGTAAGGAAGATTAAATTGGGTCTCCATATGTCCTTAGTAAGTTTTCCCAAAAAATTCCATGAGTCCTTCATGATGTGTGGAATAACTTTATAAATGTGTTTGAGCCATCTATCTATCAATTTACCTATGTTATAGGTTTTAGACTTAGATCCAGACACTATGGGTCTAAATGGAGGATTGTCAATAGATTTGTGTACTTTAGGAATACCTACTATCTTGGATAAAACTGGATAATCCTCTTTCAGAAATGTGTACGTATCGTTGGTAATCCTGTTGTCTATAAGGTATTCTTCTATGGTTAAATCAATCCTCTTGTGTCCTATGTTAATTTGGTTGATGGAAATACTTTCATAGTTACCTGATCCATATAGGAGGTCGTGTATACTAGAATTGTACTCACTAGTGTAGTAGAAAACTATACCTCCCCCCTTGTCTGGCTTCATGATTCTCACTTCTTTGTTATGCATAACCTGATTCAGACATTCCCTTTCCTTAATGGAGAGATTATCATGGATGGTCCCCCAGTTCTTTTTTCTATGTTTATGGTCCTTGTATAACCAATATATATCTTTACAAACTAACTTCTCAAAATTGTTTATTTGTACATTGGTAGTTGGAATATAAGTACTTTTCTTCTTCAGATCTGTACCTGCTATGCCAATAGTTTTCGGTATACTGTTCTTATTGTTATTGAGCTGAATGGCAAGATTAAGTTTCCTACAATACATCTTAATTTCCGTGATGTTATCTACTAAATCCATCTTGGGGGTAGGGATGAATTTCATACCTTAACCAAATCAACATCAACCTTGACGTTGGTATAACTGAATACATTAAAACCATTGTAGGAAGTCAGAACACTCTTATTCTTGTCATTTTCAACAGGGGAGTGAGGTATCTCTGTATTAATCAATAAATTATCTCTATAATCTTCTATCATAATCCCTGATGTACTGTGTTCCATACTATGTGGATCACTAAAACTAGATACATTGTGCCTTAAATCAAGGTCTTTGTTTATCTTCTGTATGTATTCCACTGTCTGTTGTGGTTCCGTGCAGGAAAAAACCTGCCCCCCTGAAAATTTTCCTCCCTAAATGAACTTTTAGTTTGTTTTCTATTCCCTTCATAGAATCGTGTAGGTTCAATGACTTTCTCTGCTGGCCATATATAAGCCCTGTTGCACTTATACAGATCCATATCTCTTAAAACGTTCCTACTCTTTCTATCAAATATGCTCTGTGCCTTGTTATCAGCTATGGTAAATTGTTTTTTAAAAAGTTCTTTCCAATATTCAAAATCTGTATGTTTGATGATAGTATTGTTCATACTTTCTATTTCATTAGCTAATGAAATAAGTTTTTCATCTTGGTATTTGATTAATAGCTTAATGTAGGTAAAACCAAAGTTGTCAAACATCTCATTAAATTCTTTAATAGTATCAGTCTTATACAAAATACCTAAGGGTAATTTAAAAAATCTGAGACCCTTTGGAACTATGTTAAGTTTTAAACAGTTGGATAAATAACTACTGTCAATTTTTGTGTTTTTATATGACACAAGTTTCCTACCTAAATCAAATATCATGTCTTTAAGAGAATTATATATACATTCTTTACTTTTTATATTCTCATTATATCCTTTTCCTGTAAAATCATATACTTCATGGTTGTCATTTAAAAATTGATCAATTAAATCATTGTCAGAGACAGGCTTTTTAAAAACATTGTTATTAGTAACACTATATTCCAAATCCACTCTTTCACGACAAGTATAAGACTTGTGTCCCTTAAAAGGGCTAGACACATTATGTGTGACAGTACCTTTTATGCCTTTGCAGGACTTTTGTTTGTTGTTGCCATATTGTATAATAGGGATCATTCCCTTAGGGCGGGCACCTGTCCTCTCCGCTTCTTGGCGTGCTTTATTATAGCTGAAATCAAATGTGAAGTCCTGTGCTGGCGATAAGCACAAATGTTCGTTGAGTAGAAAATGTTCTTCTCCTTGCATAGATGTGCCAAAACAATCATTCTGTTCGACTAGCTGCTCCCTAGGGAGATCTATCGCAGAGTTATTTCCATGATTGACTTCCTCCGTTTCGAGTAACACCGCAGGGAAGCCAACATCCGGTGTTCGTTTTACTTCCGGTAAACGTACCCCTTCTGTAGTAATGGGCTCTCTGTTGAACAAATCTTTGTCTTGGTCCACTTCGCACTCTAGTGCACCATTGCGTTGCTCTGACTTACTGTCATTAGTGGACACAAGCTTGGTGACCAAACTAAAAAGCTGATGTACTTCTTTTTGTAGAGCTGACACATCAGCCCTAAGATTAACGATTTCATCCTTAGACCATGAAGCGCAATGCGTATCGTCGGAATCTGACATCCTAAACCAACTGCAAATGTGAATACGATGTATGACAACTGTAGAACCTAGTGGATGTAGATTCACCGATAAACACCGCTCGTACACAGGATGAAGAATGTATAAAAATCTACTTTAATTCCACAACAAATATTTCACAGGTTTAGCACTTTCAACTGGTTAATCCAGTCTTCCTCAGAACAGTGTGATAGTGCATTTCAAATATTTAAATAGTGTTGAACTTCATCTAATTAACAAAAAAACCGCCAAAATCTTTAAAGCTATATACATCTAGTTCGTTTAAACTGATGCATATAATGTGTTATTCACTATTTGCTTGATCATCACTTCCTTAAATGAAAATATATAGCTACAATACTAATACATATAAATACACACTATACATTTTAAATGAACGTTTCAGATGATACAACTGTACACACTGCAAACTGTATGTACTCCATCTGAATTACATTCATACCATTCATCTACAATATAAAAAGTCCCTATAGTGGTATGGTGAAATATATTCATTTCTGTTTAATTAATAAAAACTGTCCTTGGAATTATATATAAATGTTCTCAAGAATGTATATATCTGATAACTTTCTATAATAATGTATTTAAATATTACAATCTATAAATTCATAGCTAAGTATTTACAAAAATATTAAATGGAAATGGATGATAATAATGCTGAAAGCTACAATACCATGAACAAACTAATAATACATAATCATAGTTATACTGTGTAAAAATATGATATATATGAATTAATAAATATGTTAAAAATTATTTAAAAATTATTTAAAATCGTATAAATTATTGTGAAAGAACTAACATAGGTTTAATGCTGATAAATTCATTGAGACCTGGTGGTCTAGTGGCATCTGTGTACATCTGCCATCTACTTTCATGAGATGCCAGTATCATTTTCCAATTTCCTATAAATGGTGTACACATTACCTGATCAATAATGGCAAATTTAAATCTATGATCCTTCCCTCTTTCAGATATATGTCTGTAAAGTGCATTTTTTGTATCACATTTCTGAATTTTGTACATGTGTTCATATATTCGTCTTTTTAGTTGTCGTTCTGTTTTTCCTATATAATAGGCTGTGCAGGCAGTGCAGGTTGCCAAATAAACCACCTGTTTGGTGTTACAAGTGCCTGTCCTAGACTTAATTCTAGTACGATTAATGTCATCTAGTTGTATATTTTTGGCCTCGTTGATATACCTGCACTGATTGCATCTACCACATTTGATGGTACCTTTATATCTATCCATTCCTCCTGATATGTAACTAGCTCGCTCTAATATTCTTTTTAAATTGGGGGCTGTTTTGTAAACACATTTTGGAATAATTCCTAGGTGTTCCCCTAAATTTTGTGTGGTTATAATATCCCAATGTCTGTATAAAATCTCCTTGATGGCACTTGTGTATGGTGTGTAAGTTAATACACAAGCTCTTCCAAAATACTCCTTGTGATGATTATTGTTGTTGAACAAATCATCCTTATCCATACTAGTGATGTCAATATCAAAATTTCCTAATAATGGTAGGTACTTCTTACCCCATTCCTTATATACATATTGTGTGACGTCCTTTAGCATATTTTCAGGATATCCACGGTTACGGAATAAATTATATAACAGATCAAGTTCTGTCTTCACACCTTCCTCTGTGGATGACATCCTTGCTACTCGAATGCATTGTCCCTTAACCACATTATGAAAGACATGGGGAGGGTGATTACTAGAATAGTGAATGTAATCATTGGAGAAGGTTGGTTTCCTATAAACTTTGGAAATGAAACCTGTCTCATCCTGGCCCACTAAAATGTCTAAGTATGGTATATTAACCTGACTAAAATTGTAGGTAAATTTCAAAAACTCTGTGGTACCGTTGAGAAAATCCATGAATTGTCGTAATCTATCCGTAGATGCCTTCCATATAATAAAAATGTCATCCAAATATCTACCATAGAAGACAATATCCGAATAATATTCACTTTTAAAAAGATACTCGGACTCCCATTCCAACATAACTAAATTAGCAAATATGGGAGCGCATGATGCTCCCATAGCAACCCCCTTAGTTTGTCGGAAAAACTCTCCTTGGAAAGTTATGTAGTTGTGGTCCAGAACTAGAGCCATCATGTCACATATAAGACGTATCTTATCCCAGTCATATCCTGAATATTTCCTAAGGCTATCGGAAAAAAACTCCAAACCTATGTCCTTAGGAATACTGGAAAAAAGATCCACAACATCAATGGTAAGGAAGATTAAATTGGGTCTCCATATGTCCTTAGTAAGTTTTCCCAAAAAATTCCATGAGTCCTTCATGATGTGTGGAATAACTTTATAAATGTGTTTGAGCCATCTATCTATCAATTTACCTATGTTATAGGTTTTAGACTTAGATCCAGACACTATGGGTCTAAATGGAGGATTGTCAATAGATTTGTGTACTTTAGGAATACCTACTATCTTGGATAAAACTGGATAATCCTCTTTCAGAAATGTGTACGTATCGTTGGTAATCCTGTTGTCTATAATGTATTCTTCTATGGTTAAATCAATCCTCATGTGTCCTATGTTAATTTGGTTGATGGAAATACATGGACTGCCATGTAAACTAAACACTCAAGAGAAGTGTGTGTATGGAATAGGGACACACAGATGAATTGCAGGAATGAACATAGGAAAAGAGGACAGGTGAAACAACCTATTGTACATTAGATGAGGGCATGTTAATGGAAGATGATTGTAGCAGCAACAACAATCACATATCTATATAGTACAGTAAGAACTGCACAGTGAAAATGTGTTTTATGTGACAGTCATACAAGGTGACATAACAATGGGGAGGATGTTTGTGTGAGATAACCATCCTTACATGAATAATACAGAGGATATCTATCAGTGATCTGACATACAATTGGGGTAGGGTGCGTATTATGAAGCTGTGCAAACTGGAATGCCTGAATATGAGTGTAATCTCAGCAGAGGTCTCCAGCAAGTGGAGCACAGGTAAAGGCTCATGGAAAACATGAAAAGAACCAACCACAATCATGGACAATATCAGAACAATACCACCAGTAATCCCATGCCTGTGACATAACATATGTGATGTAGAGTGATAAGAGATAATTCTGCACAAACACCTGAACAGCTATTATGATGCATCTACACTCTATGAGGGTAACCATGCACACTGTTCTGGAAGTGTGACATCTGCTGGAGGTGTTAGGAGTGAGACTGTGATACCTGTATGCAACATTATGAGCACTATAGGCTAGCTGATGTGTGGATGTTATATATATACATATATATATATATATGGCAGGGCGGCCATGGTGGTGCAGTGGTTAGCATTGCCACCTCACAGCAAGAGGTTCTCCGGTTCGATCCTCGGCTCGGGTGCCTTCTGTGCGGAGTCTGCATGTCCTCCCTGTGGTCACGTGGGTTTCCTCCGGGTGCTCCGGTTTCCTCCCACATCCCAAAGACATGCTGCAGGTGGATTGGACACTCTAAATTGGCCCTAGGTGTGCGTGTGAGTGTGCCTTCTGTGGAAGGTTGGGCGCCGGGCTGGCAACTCGACACTGTAAAACTCCACTGCCATTCAATGTGCGGACAAGGTGATCCGCTGTGGCGACCCCTAACCGGGAAAAAGCCGAAAGAAGAAGAAGAAGAAGAATATATATATATGGCACAGTCTACTGTCACAAATGATATTCATGCCATTAATGTTGCCAAATACCTGTGTATGTACTGTGTGCATCACCAGAACAGGTAGCACACATGCATCTGGTGTAACAGCATGATTGATGTTCTGCACTATCAGATAGTCATGTATATGCCACAAAAAGAATACCTAGGTGTAGCCAATAAGCTGTGTAACAGGTCACTGTGACAAAGATGGTACAGTTCAGTTACACATCACTGAAAGTTGTGTAATGAGGGATATGAAGAAGGGTGCATTGTACTCATTTATTAGTGTGATGAAGGCTGGGAACTGTGAAGGCATTTTGGCCTCTGATGTGGATGCCCTTCACATGCTCAGTACTTGTGTTACATACAAGGGAGTAGTCAGCACTGTGACCACATCCTGGTAGACATTCCACTTATCATCTACCCCAGGACACAGGTCATGTGTACTTATTGGTCTGATAATAGGGTGTGATGTCCACATTATAGTTGGATTGTGTGATTGTTTTCCTGACTTAACAAATCCCCCATGTTTTCTTGTCATTGCAGGTGGTGTCATGGCTGTGGCAGCAATCTTTGGTATATGTTGATAATGTCTGTATTATTCTAATATCACAGTTGGAGTCAATGAATGCCCTTCACGCAACTGTTTGGACACAGGATGTGTATGTTATCTGTGATATCAGTCACTTAAATAATGGACAGGAAAGGGCCTAGCAGACAGCCCTGATGTACGGATCTGATCACTGGACCTGAGATACAGGTCTATTCACACATTTTAGCATAGTGAGATGATACACTATGTGTATGTGATACACTAGTCTACCCACTTGGTGTTTATGGCCCCATATGACAGTGTTGATTGAATACCTCAGTATGGATTTGTGTCAAATGCCTTGACCAGATCAAGTTCCACAAGTTGATACTGTTACCATTGTGCATGCTCTCGATGACCTCTTTGAGGACATCTATCAGATGTAACAGACATGATGCAGCATTAACAATTGACACAGGTCTGTTGCACACAGATGGAATATTACTAGTGTCCATTTAGAAGAGATCCATGATTACATGGTCTACCACCCCAAAGTTAAGGAGAGTCTTTATGTTTCTATACATGCATGCATCAGGTGCTGTCCCCCAACTCAGATGGATGCATGTTAATGTACATCCTTCTATGGGAACATAACCCATGTGGAGGGTGTATTGAAATGTGTGTTATACAACGACCCCCCATTAATTTTCAAAAATGTGTACGCTGATTGGTCAGCGTGCATGTTGTAAATCAGAGGCATAGTAATGGAAAAAGGTCCGGTCGCCTGGACTTTTTCCATTACTATAACTCTTTTTTTACAGCAATGGAGAATGCAAGATCTCCGTTGCTTCACACTGTCTCGCTATGTTAAACGAGTTTAACATAGCGAGACAGCTTTAAAAAAAGCAATGGAGATTCTATGTTGCTTTTTTTAAAGCTGTCTCACTATGTTAAACTCCTTTAACATAGTGAGACAGCTTGTAAAAAGCAGCAGAGATCTTGCTTTCTCCGTTGCTTTTTTCAAAACGGTCTCGCTATGTTAAATGTGTTTAACATAGCGAGACAGCTTTAAAAAAGCAGTGGAGATTCTCTGTTGCTTTTTTTTAAAGCTGTCTCGCTATGTTAAACCCATTTAACATAACAAAACAGTTTGTAAAAAGCAACGGAAATCTTGCTTTCTCCATTGCTTTTGCCCACAGCTCTGATGTACTGCGTAGGCATACGTATGTGTAGTACATCAGAACTGCTGCAGAATACCAGACAGCTGCGGAATGGCAGCAAGGAGGCATTATACAATGCTATTATGTAAGAAAAGTAATTATTTTTTTTTTTTAAATAATGTCATTGTATAATAGCAATAACCCACTTCTGGGTGTGGGTAATGCTGCATTTACCCACGATTGGCTTTGTTTGGCCACTCGGGCTTTACCCTCTTGACCAAACCACACCAACCGTGGGTAAATCCAGCATTACCCATACCCAGGCGTGGGTTATTGCTATATTCAACCCTATCAGGAAGGTGTATGTGCTGAATCATGCCATAGGTGATCTGTGATGTTCTCACAGTCCATTGAGTCTGTCTGATAGGCCTGGATGAAGGTAAGACAGTGTGATCTGGACTAGGGTTTTGACACAATCCCCCATTCAGGTATCCTTGAGGAATCATCCCAGGGCCTTAACGCTTTATTTCTAACATTTTTCACTATTTATTTCTAATATTTTGCACTGTATTTCCACTTTAGCAATTATAACTATGGTTTTCATCCTACTTAGGTGCTCATTTGTAGATTTATACACATAAAACTAAAAACAGTTCACGGTGTTTGAGCAACTAATAGCAAACAAATTGCTTCAACAGTACATATGAAACAGAAATTGTCTTCTGAATAGGCTCACTGTAATCCAAGACTGAATCTTAAATCAAGTCCAGTGTAGCAACCACAAAAAGACACCAGCTGTTGTTACATTCCCATGCAAACAGAAAGGAAATTCACCAACAAATGATCCAAAGTCCATTAATACAGAACTTTATTATTAATATCACCAAAAAATAAAATAACAAAGTAAAACATTAGAGCAGGTTCAATGCTTTCATCCTAACAAAACATTTGGACTTCTTCAGAACCTGCCATCTTTTATCTCTCATCACTTTTTATACCCAATGGTTAATGAGACTTAATAATTTCATGGTCTGTTGTTTCTTAAAGGTACGTTAAACAATGTGCATAAACTGCATTCATGAATTAATATAAAAATAAAAATACAATATATGTAAACATGTATTTAAGTGACAAAATAATATTTTATGAAGCATCTTTTGTGTCACTGTTTAATAAAAACTCTTAAAACACTTTAAAACAATGTACTACAACAAGACTTATTAATAAAACTCTTGGTGTTACCAGGTGGTCTGCCATCCAATAACTAACCTGGCCTGACCCTGCTTAGTTTCCAAAGTCAGCCCTTTCGGAATGGTGTGATTACAAATGCACTGTTTGAAAAATGTATTCTTAAATTAAACATTCATGTTAAACATCTGAAACTTTTGAAACAATAATCATATGAATCTAAAAAAATAAAACTATTAAATTTTATGAAAATTTCATCATTATTGGAAAAATTTAAATAAACTTTTTGTGAATAAATTTTTACAAGTGTTTGAACCATATTCAATAAGGCACTTAATATAACATTCCATATAATTGTCATAAATCCAATGCTTTTATTTTTAGCATAGGCATAATAGAAGTATGTTTATTTAATTCTAGTAAAATGATGGCATTACATCTTAACTGCCTTTCCAGTTCTTTCCTTTCCAGATCCATTTGCCAGATACCATTTCTATTTTGCTTGTCAACTTTGTCCAAAATCCCAAACTTAAAACCTCTGTACCTGTCACAATTTAATGTGTGCCTGTAAAGTGCATTGTTTTGATTTTTGGTTTTAATTGCATTTAAGTGTTCATAAACACTTGATGCCTGTGTTAAAATAAAGGAATTGGATTTATGAGAATTGTATGGAATGTTATATTAAGCACATTATTGAATATGAATCAAACACTTGCAAAAAATTATTCATGAAATGTTTATTTAAATTTTTCCAATAATGATGAAATTTTCATAAAAAAATAGTTTTATTTTTTTAAATTCATATGATTATTGTTTTAAAAGTTTCAGATTTTTAACATGAACATTTAATTTAAGAATACATTTTCAAACAGTGCATTTGTAATCACACTATTCTGAAAGGGCTGACTTTGGAAGCTAAGCAGGGTTGGACCTGGTTAGTTTTTAGATGGGAGACAGTCTGGTAACACCAAGAGTTTTATTTATAAGTCTTGCTGTAGTACATTGTTTTAAAGTGCTTTTAAGAGTTTTTATTATACAGTAACGAAGAAGATGCTTCACAAAATATTATTTGGTCACTATATACATACTTACATATATTGTTCTATTTTTATATTAATTCACTTATGCAGTTTATGCACATTGTTAAACGTACCTTTAAGAAACAACAGACAATGAAATAATTAAGTCTTATTAACCACTAGGTATAAAAAGTGATGACAGCTAAAAGATGGCAGGTTCTGAAGAAGCCCAAATCTTTTGTTAGGATGAAAGTGCTAAACCTGCTCAAATGTTTTACTTTGTTATTTTATTTTTTGGCGGTGTTAATAATAATAATAATAAAGTAATGTATTACTGGATATTGGATCATTCGTTGGTGGATTTCCTTTCATCGCTGGTGGATTTATAACATATTCTGTTTGCATGGCAATGTAACAACAGTTGGTGTATTTTTGTGGTTGCTTCATTGGACTTGAGTTAAGATTCAGTCTTGGATTACAGTGAGTCAATTCAGAAGACAATTTCTGTTTCATATCTACTGTTGAAGCAATTTGTTTGCTATTTGCTGCTCAAACACCCTGAACTGTTTTTAGTTTTATTGGCTTATTTATGTTTTTACAGAGGTTCTCCTTCTGGATTCCCAGATTTATACACATTCATTAATATTGTAATATGTTCTTTTACACACAAACCTGATGAGGTATTTATTTGATACAAAAGTGAAAGTGTTTCAGTTTGTAAGTTACTAATATTTATTTTGATAGATGTTTAGTGGTAGATCTTTTTGTTAGTTAGTCATTTTTTAGTGAGTTGGTTTCTTAATTAAGTTTGGATGAATAGATTAGCCTTAATAAGCTGTTTTTATATTATATTTTTTAATTGGTCTGTAGCTTTTAAGTTTCAGTTCTGAGGTAGGACAGCCTCAGTTTACACTATGGTGTTAAGGGGGAAGGTGGACTTGGTTAAAGGAATGAGTTTAATGCTTTTATTTCTCTTAACAGAACCACACTCTGTAACCACTCCCTTTGCTCCAAATAACCTGACTATATATAAATGAATGAATGCCTTTAATGCTTTTCATTATACTCAACTAGGATTGCTTGTTAGTGTGTTTCAATAAAGGATATTCCATTTTCAACTGTGGACTACCTACTGTTTTATTATTATATAGTATGTATTTTAAAGTTCGGATTTTATTAGTGAACTAGGTGCATAACATATTTCAAAGAGTGAACTTCACACCCTCCTCACTGTGAAGTTTCTACTTGGTTTATCACTGAGAAACCCTCCCAGCTGGAAATGAACCCTTATGTAACTAGATGGGTAACCAATTGACTCCCGACAGAAAACATACTGTGAAAGTTGGTGAATCAACCTCTACCAGTACAGCTGTCACCATTGGCAAACCCCAATAATCTGTTCTTGGCCTTTCACTGTTTGGACTCTATTTTCCACAGTTCAGGCTAAAGTATATGGCCTTTGGCTTACCAGGTTTGCTGACTCTTTCATATTGGGTGCAATCATTGAGTCCACCCATGATGATAACATAGTACAGGAGGAGCTAACACACACAAATGATTGGTGGCAAAGACACAAGATCTACAAATAAATGCAGAAATGTGTCTTTTTTTTACATTGTCCATCTGAAAGTGGAATTCCATGCTAATCACAGCATTGGCAATAGTCCTGCAATGCTGAAACCCAGTGATGCAAGCACTGGGAACACATGTAGATAGCAATCTGCACTTCGACCACCAGATGTCCATATTGGTATTGAAAGCCTATGTTGTGCACATCATAAGTCATGCCATCATATTCAGATCTTAGGATTGTATGAAAGCACTGTACTCAAACCTCATCAGAAGACTAACAAAGTATAATGCTCTCTCTTGCATGTCCCTCACCAGACACATGCAGCAGCTGGAGAGACCACAGGGCTTTCTCATCAAGAAAACACAGGGCCTACAAACCATGCCATGATGTATGTGGATAGATTAAAAGCCATGTCACTGTAATCTGTCTTGTACTGGATGAGATGATTACTTCCTGCCCTCCAGGCCAGTCTCTGACTCTACCCTGGTGGGAGTACTGCATATCCACAAATCTGATATAGCTGATTGACATCAACAGTGTCTGTTGTGGTGAATATGACAATAACAGTGTCCCACATGCTGTTGTAAAAGCTCTCTGTAATGTCAAGCAAGAGCACAAACACACACACACACACACACACACACAATTGACTGCAGTGAGAACAGAACTCCTACCTATGTACACAGACTACAGAACTTAGTACTTTACCAAAGCGCCATGGCACAAGTCTGACTCTTACAAAACTGCAAGTCAGCTTATATTGGATGACATCAGCAGGCCATGTTGGAGAGAAAATGTTGGGAAGCCTGCATTAAATGGATGTGTAGGCATGTGCAAGTATCAAAATACTGTTAATCCATGGCATTAAAGCATTAGCTGTAGGATACCCAATTCTGCTCTTCTGTCTAGACACAGACACACATGCACATACACACACATACACAATCCCAGTTGACTGCAGTGAAAACAGAACTCCTACCTAAGTACACAGACTACAGAATTCAGTACTTTCAAGTGCCACTGCACAGGTCTGACTTATACAAGACTGCAAGTCAACTTATAGTGGATGATATCAGCAGGCCATGTTGAAGAGAAGTTAGGAAGCCTGCATAGGTTCATAGGTCACTAGCCTAATAGCCATAGGGTGTTTGCAAGCCTAGCTGTGTAAAAGCACAAGTACCCTTATTGAGCATAGTTAGATGGTCGTTTATAGCAGTGTGATTTTGTGAGCAGTACCTACTGGCCATGTTCATGAGGGACATAAGTGCAACCATGGGGTGAATTTACAATCACACATCCAGTTGTCAAGGTTGTGCTTGAATAGGTTCATTGAGAAGCACTGCTTCACATGGAGTGGGAGCCTATTATAGAGGAGTGTCAATTGCTGGGAGATATATCTGTCTCCCCAGCATGTTCTGTTTATGTCACAGGCTAGGTTGAGATCCCTGGAGCAACTTATTTTTGTCCCATTTGATTTGCAGATGTCTAGCACTTCCAGTAGAGTAGGGTCTGAGACTGGTCTGTATGCCAGGCATAGGTCACCTCTCAGCAGCCTTCATGATACTGAGTACAGTGACAGGTCTTTCAGTCTTTCCATGTATGTCATGTTTTGGAGGTCCTGGATTCTCCTGGTCACAAACCTCTGTGTTTTCTTCAGTTGCTGAATGTGTCTAGGGAAGTACATCCAGAAGGGGAGCATTCACTCAACTAGAGGTCTGATAAGGATAGAGTACAGCAGAGCTATGACTCCCCTAGTTTCAGATGTGATGGCCTTATTTATGAGATGTGCAGTGTAGAATGTATGTCCCACCAGAATGGACACACAGTGATTGAAGTGTGGATTGCTATGAACATGTGTTCCCAAGTCTTGCAACACTGTGTTTGAGCTTACAAGGGTGCTGTGTATATCATAATTAGCAGGGGTACTAGATTGCCAAAGGGGACAATGAGGCATTTTTTGCTTTAAGGTTCAGTCTGTGATTTTGGTACCAATCATTTGTCTGTGCCAGTCCCTTCTGTAATATGGTACTATCACTGGGAGACTCCATATGACTGCATCCAGTTAACAGTCATCTGCAAACTTGGTAAACCACAGGCCATCTACCTTTGCATGGGCTTCAGAGAAATAGTTTCTAAACAGTTGAGGGCCCAGCACAGAATCTTGTGGTATTCCAAGTGGTCCAGTAGTGAAGGTGCAGTCCCCAACTTGGACAGTGTGTGTTCTGTCAGTGGGCCAGTTGGGTATCAGTCTAGTACATTATGAGTTAATTCACAGATGGGAGATTTTCTCTATGATACATGAATGGGGAATAGTGTCAAATGTTTTGGATAACTTATCATAGGCGGGATCTCCTATTATTCCTCATCCATGTCTTTGAGGTCAGTATCAAAGAAGTCCAATAGGTTTAATAAGCAAGATCTACCCTTGACAGAGCCAACATGGGTCAACTCAAGTGTGCTGAAGGTCGCCTATGTCCCTGTGGATAAGATCCATGCTGATTCCTTCCCTATCCTTGCATATAAGGCATTTTAGGCTTATTGGTCAATAGTTCTAGTTCTGTATGCTATCAGATTGATGTGCATTGCATATCAAACAACATTGGATATTAATTTCTGTAGTGTAGGTGATATATGTGAGGAAAAAAAGTACTGAGACACCAGGGCCGCAGTGGTTGGGGGGAGCTAACACATGGCTGTATTGTAAATATGTGACATACTGTTAGGTAGGTCCTTAAGTTTGTTATGTTTCCACATGTAATTTCATGTCTTAGATAGGAAATGGATACTAAACAGCAGTAATACATAATAATATTTACTTTTACATAGTGCAGCGAACAGTAGGTTTGTGTGTCATTGGCAAAATATTTGTGCATGTGAGATACACATTTCCAATACTATTCATATTTGCACTTCAAGAAGATACATGTGCAAAATAGAAAGCTATATATGGGACATTTTTTTTTTGTGGGACAGGTGCCCACTTATTTTTTATTTCAGAGAGAGAAGAATGTTGGGGAAGGGACACAGGTATGTCTGTGTCAGGTAAGTTGGGTAGGAGAGGAAGCAATTGCAGACAAACAAGACAAACAAGATAAGACAGGGACAGTGATGGACACAAAGGTTGGGGAACACCACGATTGGGGTGAGGGTGGGGACAACCCAAACCCATGGACGTCAAGCTTGGAGACAGTGAGAATAGAGTCCTCACCTACTGGATTGTCATCACTGTCACCTTACTCTGCAGGTGGCCGGAGTGCTTGATGTCTCCTCCTCCTCCTTCAGAATATGAGGCAAAGCATCCTCTCTATCTGGCATAGATGTGCACCAGTAGTGCAGTGCACGACCCTATGCAAAATCCCTGGAAACTTGCTGCGGGTGATGAAATCATCACCCCTGCCACTGCTCCCAGAGGGTACCACTGGACCAGCCTCTGGGGCAGGACTACTTGAGGGTGCAGGCAGTGCTACCAAGTTGGCTGCCAAACATGCTGGTCATCAGTGGTGGAACTGGTGGAGCAGGGGCAGGCTGATCCACTGGGGCTGACCTACCTTGCAGTGCTGTGAAGCATTTAGTGATGTGGTACACATGGATGACATGGACACATTTTGATGACACATAATAAAAATAAAAAATATATATATATTTTAAAAATAAAATAATATAAAAATAAAGAAAATAAAAAAGAAAGATAAAGGTTGGGGTGAGAGAAAAGAGATTAATACAATTATACAACTCTAAGTTTTACATTTAAGTATACCTCATAAATGCACACTATACTACAGATTGCTGCAAGTAATCCTTGAAATGTGCAATTATTGCACATATGTGTGTTACAATTATATAGATTACAGTTTACAGCAGGGCATTTGTGCCACTGGTATAGAATTTTTAATTTAATATACATATTATAGCATCAACAAAATGAAAAGTTCACAGCAGCCACGGCTTAAAAATCCACTATTTATTTCCAGCAAACAGACAGTAAGTGCTTTCAAGCTCACAGTTCTTCTTCAGACTAATTTACACATCACAAATGCTCATTATTTAAAATACAAATAAACCAATCAGCAGACTTCAGGAATCATCTATGCAAATCCCTGGATCTAAGAACAGGTTTTAAAGAAACCTTGTTATTTAAACCTGGTTTCCGATCAGCAAGACATTTACATATCCAGTGCAGTTCCCTTTCTTCAGTGAAATTCACAAGGTCACCACCTCTAGGACCCATTTTAACTGTCTCAATTACTTTAAACTTAAAGTAATGTAATGTGCCTAGCTCATAAACATGTTTAGCAAGTGCATTTGTTAGATCAGTCTTCCTCAAAGCATATTTATGCTCACAAATACGTTCATATAGCATCCTATTAGACTTGCCAACATAAAAACGTTCACATGTCACACATGTAGCTAAATAGATAATATTTGTAGTTTTGCAGTTGGCTGACACTTTAAAAACATTTTTTCTTAGAAACTGGATGTATGAATTCATTCAGTCTATCTATGGAAGAGCAATGTCCACAGGAACCACAGGGATGTGTGCCTTCTGGCCTAGAATACACTTCCATATTGTGCTCTGTATATTTATGATCTCTATAACAGAGACGTCACTTAACAGAGTTCTTATTTTTGTAGGTGTAATTAGGTCTAACACCCACACAGATTCTATCATCCATTGTCAAGATATTCCAGTTCGCATGAATTGTCTGTATAATCCTTCTAAAGTCACTAGCATAAGGTAGTACTAATGGAAGACTCTGTAGCTTCAAGGTCTCAACCTGCTGTTCAACAGGAGATTCAGTTGAGAAATAAGGACATGCTACAGTCAGCCTCTTAGACTTGATGTCTTCTTTCATCTCACTTATTTTTTTTTATTATAGCCTCTAGTCAGATATTCATGTGCTATCATATCTAAATCTGTAGAAAATCCATCAGCAGTACTATTCAGCTGAGATACCCTCTTACCTTGTGTTTTCATAATGTTTTTAAACGTATGAGTGGGATGCATACTATCACGTCTCAATATGCTGTTTCTACTGGAGGGCTTTCTATACAAAGTAGTTGATAAACATGCCATTTCGTCCTTAGTTAAACATGCATCTAAAAAAAATCTCTGAATATGAGAATAGTAGAGCCACATCGTCAACAAATCTCCTATAAAAAATGACCTTTGATGTAAACATACAATCAAAAACAAATTGCTCTTCCCATTTTGCTAGAACCATGTTGGCGTAGCTATTGGCACAATATGTGCCCATAGCTACGCCAACTTTCTGCAAATAATAATCCTGTTGAAAAAGAAACACATTATTAGTCAGTACTAATTCCAGAAACAGACAGATGGAGATCTATCTGTTTCGCATCATAATCACTATGCAAAGTCAAAAATGACTTAATCATGTTCAGGCCCTCATGATTCAGAATATAGGTAAATAGTGACTCTACATCCAATGTCACTAACAAAACATTCTCTAAATCAAACGTTTTCTCCTTCACAAAAGAACCAAGATCTTTCAGAGATTGTTTAGTATCATTAAGTATGTACTTTTCATTCTGTTGATGCTATTTTATTATTTTGGAAGTTCCAGCTTTGTCTTGTAAGGAGGTCATTTTTACATTTACCTTAATATAATTATTAGTGAAGAAATAACAGTATTGTATAGTTCTGAATTGTGGTATTTGAACCCACAACCCCTGACTAAAGTCTAATATTGAACTCTTACAATTGATTTGTGCTACAGATTAATGCATGCCTCTTTGCTTTTACAGTTGGGAAATGTATGCTTAATTTGATAAAACTCTATAAAATACCAAAAAAGCTATCTTTAACTTTTAATGCTACAATGACACTTCTCTTCTGCTGCATAGATGTCACTTGCTTCCTCAGTCTCTCCAGTATTGCCACGTGGGCCTGGACATTGAACTCCCAATCCCTGGCAGCTGAGGAAAGAGCAGAAAAGAACAGAGCATTATGCATACCCATATTGCTTATATTAAGTTTTCTAGTTTTACAAGTACTGTCTTTAGTTGATACTTAAACAAGGAGTCCAATAAATATCCTGGACACCCCATCTCTGTGCCCTAACCCTGGCACCTTCCCAACTAATGCCAGCTATGTCTACCAGCAGACCTAGAGCATGGAGACTGATGCTTTCCTGTTATCCCATTTACTGGGAGTACGCAGACCCAAGCAATGTGTTTGCATGATGGTAAGTGAAGAGCAGCAGTGCCAAGCAGTGAGGAATTAAACAATTGTGATTGGAAGGTTAATCTGACACTTGGTCTTAGTTTGAGGGGTGTCTACTGACATAGCCTGGGAATATATATTGGAAATTACAAGGGAGTTAGGTTTGCAGACATGCACCTGGGGCATAAATGTAATGACCTGACAAATTTGTTTTTACCTTTATACACTGAGATTTTTTATTTTTACACTGTGAGATTCAAACCTAGGCATAAGGGACAAAATATTTTCTTTCAAAGTGTTGATTTTCCATCTTTGCCACAGAAGAAGTGCTGCTCAGACATAGTCAGGAATCATTCATAAATACAGGTGACAGTATGAGTTGTTACACATGTATGTGTTTGACCTGACAAGGTTATTGAATATAGATCTAGGTGTGTATTTGTCTTAGGCAAATGCGAAGCCCATGCAAGTCCAGAAGTATACTTACAGAAATCTAGCACACAATACACCCTCAGTCATACATCTGAAAACACAATAATGCTGTCTTATCCTTCAGACATATAATTCATATCAGCTCCTCTATCTAAAGTGTTGTGAGAGTGAATACAATATGAAGTGGAACAACAGTAAAAGTTTATAGAATATCCTGTATTAGAACCCAGGACCATGTGTGTACACTTACACATGTTGCCTCAAGAAAATTGAAATAACGATTGTCTATATTTTAATTAATTGCTATAAACTGCACTGTCACAAGAATAAAAAAAATTATATACCCTGGACTAGAATCCAGGGCCATTTATACCACAGCCCTACACTTACACCTGCTGCCACAGGACTAGTTACATAACATTCCCTAATTTACTAATCATGCTTAAGGTTTCTGTGCTAACCACTGAACAATGCCGCTTAGTGGGTTTCAGCAGTGCCCAGTAGAATTAATCGAATATATCTGGTTTCTATTTTTGGCTGTCTGGTCCTGTCTACTTCCTGGGTGGTCTTGTTGTTTAGTTTGCATACTGTCACGCTTCATGCAAATGAAATAAGCACAGCCAAACCTGCCATTCATTTCCTCTGATTGTGCAAAGCGCAACTTATAAACACTGCCCCCCTTAAAAAAAATAAAGAAACAAGACAGAAAAGGAAAAAAAAAGAAAAAAAAAGACAAGTAGTTTAAATGAAGAAAATCAATCTATGACATACACATTAGAAAATACCAGTTCACATAAGACATATCTACATAGATCTGAATTTGAACTGTCACTCCAATGAGCCTTCAGGACACAGGATGGGTGCCTTAGCCATGTTTGGCACACAAACAAGGTTGCAGCAAGTAACTGAAGTCATTCTACAGACAACCAACTGCAACATAATTTATAGTAAAATGAAACCATACAACTGTTATTTATACATTTATTATTTTTGGATGTAGTGTACTAAGTGATCACACGACCAGTTATGATTATTGCTTGCAAATATGGAGTGCTGTCTTATACATCTGTGTTTGTTGGTCATTCTTCACTTATCTGACCAGTATTCTGAGACATGTAGCCTGTAAGCTATTCTATATCATTGGTCTTAAAATGTGTGAGGATATTAACTGGAAATAATATCATATGAAGTTGCCAACAAATGAAGGGGAGTGTGGATAGTAATGAACACAACCTGTGAATTGTGTGCTGCTTACTTACATTTCTAACCTTACATCTAACACTTTGTTAGTCTAACCTAACACACCCATGGGATGTAAGGCAGCCTGCAGTTCTGTTGTGTTTTCCTTCTCCCAACCCGTAATCATTCACAGTTGCAATCCATTAAAAGCAAACAATGAGGGAGCACCTGCACTACGTTTACATCTCCTACATGGATCCAAGTACTTGTGATTCAGCAAGTATAATCATTTCACACCTCATTTGCATCTTCACTGTGCTAACAGCCTTGAATCTACACAATATACAAAGGCAACCATGTAACTAGGCAGACTGAAGGTGAGGAGACTTGTTTATGTGGAGAAGACTGAACATACGCTATTATTTTGGGATATATCTGCACAGAGGATTACTGAATTTCAGAACGTATGCTTGCATTTTGTCAACTCCATACTGCATATGCTGGAATTTAATTAAGAAAAATCTAAAGCAAAGGCTTTTACACTTTTATCTGTATGCATTAATTAGAAGTGTACTGATTTCATGGGCATGTTTGTCAAGGCATTTCAGAGGTATACATGATCGCCAATACCTTGAAATGGAATGCTGTGTGATAAATATGTATAAATGTTTCAGGGACAGTTCATTTGGTAGCACTTTTAGCATTTCTAAGATGCTTCATTAACAAAATGTGTCATTTGCCTGTTCTTTTTTTGCGGGGGGCAAAGCTGTGTTTCTGTTATGGCACAAACAAGAATATGCTGCTATTGTTACTCTCCTTTTTTTGCATCCAGTCTGTTCTTCATATTTCAAATCTCTAGACTGTTTTATGTTTCTCCAGTAGGTAATACTGATATGCTACCTCTTATGTTTTATCTAGGAGCATTTGTTTTGTAGTTTTGTGATACTTATATATATTATCCTTCTATTGTCTTTTAGGACACCTAGGAGTATGCCACCCAGGTGTGTCAATCATTGAAGACTACCCTTCACTGATGCTGAAAATCAAGTGATGGATGCTTTTGTGCAACATGGTGCCTTTCTGCTTGAAATGAGAGAGGGAGATATGACATGCAGAATGCAAATTTGGTGCCAGATTGTGGATTATTTTAATGCTGTGGGTGGCCATGACAGTACATATGAACAGGTGTGCCATAGACAGACTGACATGATCACATCTGCATGGAGGAGAGCAGCTGCAGTGGGCCATGATCAGATGGGTACTGGGGGAGGGCCTCATACTGAGCCACCACTAACACCAAATGAAAGTTTCTGTCCATTATTAGGGATCCAGACAGCTCCCAGAAAAGTGCAGAACAGTATGTACTCCACATCAGAGCAACAGTTTCAAGGACAGCAAGCATGTCCAGGGAGGATCTTCGAGGTAGGCTTTGGTATCTCAGTGCTTGAATACTGTTGTTTACTTTTGTGTTGCAAGAATTATTGTTTTGGCTGGGGGATTGAAGATTGCTATAGTAACCAACACTTTCTGACTGATTAGTTTAGGCTGTCAGCGAAGCTCTTGTTGAAAGTTTAGTTAATGGACATGTAAAGGGGTAAAAGTATTAGCCTCTGTGTTACTGTTAATTGTGATGATGTTGCCCTTACCTTTTGCTTAACATCTTCCAGGACTACCTAGCTTGCACATAAGAACCTCATCTGCAGATGGTAAGCCAAACATTTTCATGTCAGTACTGATGAACAATTTAAAGAAATATTTTAGTGCGTGATGTTGATGTCAGAACTGTTGTGTATATTGCTGTGCTGTCTGCAATAGTGGCACCACTGTTAGTTTGTTAGCATTTATTGGACTATAGTAGTGTAGGTATTCATTTTTTCCTGTGTTTGTTGCTTTTTATCACAGGTGATCCTGAAAGTGGAAGTGTAGGACCTCTACCATGCCAGGGTATCAGCAGACTCTGATGATAATGGTGGCCAAACAGAGGTACAGTCAGGGAATGAGAGGCTGAATCTGACACTGAGATTGACATACAGCCATCCCCTGCAATACCATTGGAAACAGCCCATAGGCTTATGCCTACCCATTCCAGTGAGCCCTCAGATATTGGACAGGTGGAGGGCGAGGCCATTGATCAGGGAACTGTAGTTACCACAGTTTCAGTGCCTGTTTACTCTGGCTGTAGTCAAAGTGTGGATAAGGTACTACACATGAGAGTTGTTAGGGGTGCTCAGAGGAGGCCTGTTGTCCCTCCTAGTCCTGATCCAGATGTCTCTTCCTGTGCCACTCAACGTATGTTTAGGACCATCATGAAGGCACAGGCACATTCCCATAGGTGCTCCAGACAATTTCTCAGGGTTGTAGATGTGGCACAGGGTGATATGTGTGACTGCCTCCACCATGTTGCCAATTCAATGGATCGGATAAATGACACTTTAGAACAAAGGGTCTCTGTGATAGAACGAGGGGTGTCTGTCATGGAATGAGTGTGGTCTGTGATGGAATGCCTGCTTGGATGGGGAACGGCATCCTTGTGGGTGTAGGTCAGCCACATCATCTGCTGTTAGCCAATGTGGCCATGCCCGATTATGCTCCCATAGTGGCAGTACTTCCACTGCTCCATCATTGGGTGAGCTGTCCACACCTAGATGTGGCAGGCCATGGGGTCATGGTCCTGGGTGTCCCTGTGAAGGCAGCTCATTCAGCAGACATTAGTCACATTCACGTAGTAGCAGTGCATCTGACCATGGGCATGGATGTGCCAGTGCAACTCCTGGCAGAGCCATTTCTTGTGGTCAGGGGTGACAACAATTAACTGCCACCTCTAACATCCACATCTCACACCTGTCTGACATACAAAGACATAGAGCTTAGCACAGAGCTTAGTTGTGTTCATGCAAACACTCGCACACTAATTTCACCTGGTGGACCCCTACAGACACACACACACAACAGTTACATGGTTCAGCTGTCAGCTTTGTCTCACTGACCATTTGTTGTTTTATCCAAATGTCTGCCTGCTTCTCTTTCTTATGCACACACTTACTAACCTTTTGTATCAGACTAGGCTTCTTGCCCCCCCCCCCCCCACACACACACAAAACACCCTGTGCAAGTGATGATAACTGTACCATATCCATGTTTTCTATCTTTTGGATTCAGGGATGCATATGTTTTGTGTCTGATGCTCAGTGCGCTTAGATGACTTAGTGCTTAGCATACCTGCATTTGTGGTGTTGAACTGGTAATTGTACCTTTAACATATATTGGCCATAGAAAGTTACACAGTTGAGAGCAACACATTTCCCAACTTTATTGTGAATGATCTTGCGAGAGTTGTGAAGTCTGAAACTACAATGTGTATCATTATTTTCAAACGTCCCTCTTTAATGATTTTCCAGTACAAACATATGGTGTTAAACTGAGGGCATGCAGTGATCATTAGTACTTTTGTGAGGCATGACTGTGTGAATCTTTTATGCCTGAAGCCTACTACTTACTAATGGATACAGATAAGTCACAATATGTCTCTGTACAAATCTCCCACCTTTTACTTGCTTACAGTACCAAGTAATGAAATAAAAAGATATGCCACCATTCATATTATTACAATACACTCCAGGTTCAAGACTGGCCTTGTAAATGCAGCAGTTGCCACAGTTTTAGTTCATGGATGACTGTCTGTTGCAAGCAGTACACAGCCAATACATGGGGAGGTAAAGGTTGTGAGATTTGCCTGCCATCAATGTTAGTATATGTATGTGCTTAAGATGAAGGATTTAGGCCCTTAGGTGGTGAGCAAGTCTGCTATGTGGTGTCTCTTAGCCAGTGCAAGGGCATATTGAGCATGCCTACATCTGCCTACACCCACAGCAGCTGGTGGTTCTCCCTGACTCCTTTGTGTAGCTATGGTGACTTTGGCATTGGTGGAGGGATGTGTGTTCCTTCCCTTTGCTGATTCTGCTGAAGCTGTTTTCTCAGGATGATGTTGTGCAGGTATGATACATACTGTGAATATTTCAGTACTTGTCCATGGATTGTGCTGTGGGATTCCCCCAGATGTATCTAGGCACCAGAACTGTAACTTCAGCAGCCCAAACACATGCTCTATGATGTTTCTTGTTTGAGCATGTGCCTCATTATGATGTTCTTCAGCGAGTGTGTGTGTGTGTATTTCTGATGGTTGTCATCAGCCATGGTTCCAGTGCATGACCTGCATCCCCCAGTAAATGACCCTGTGGGATATCCCCCCTAGTGAACATCTGATACAGTTGGGAGTTGTGCCAGATATGTCAGTCATGGTAACTGCCAGGTTGCCAACACATACATTCAAGATGAGTCCCTTGGCATTTTTCACAACTTGTCAGTTAATAGAGTGGAAGCCCTTTCTGTTTATGTAGAGCCTACCCTGTTCCCCTGATAGTACCTTAATTTCTGTATGTGTGCAATCTATGGTACCCAGTACTTCAGGGTAGTGTGCTGCATGGTAGCACTCCTGCATATTTCTGGCCCTATCCTCAGGAGTACGGGGAAAATATATGCAGTCACTGACATGTTGGAGCATATCATTCAGGAAAAAATGGAGGATCCTGGATGATGATGCCCGTGACACCCCCAGCATGTCCCCTGTTGGTCTCTGAAAGGTACCTGTAGCTTAGATTCTAAGTGCTACACATACCTTTGTCTCCACTGAGATGGGTTCCTCTCAGCTTGCCCTGGCTTTGAGTTGAGGACGACAGAGTTTGCAGGGTTCCTATAGTGTGTCTCTATTCACCCTGTAGTGCTCTACAATATTCATGTCATGTAGGTTATGATAAGTTAAACAGGGTTGGAAAAGCTCTTCTCCTTGGCCTAGGTCTATAAGCAGCAGCAGCATAGGCATCAGCCTGCTGCACCTACAAATGAATTAAACCAACAGCAGCCCTAAACAATCTTTCTGTGTAAACTCCTTTCTATGGCTGTATTCTAATAGGTTTAGGAATCTGCAGTAAAAACCAGCACTGAGGCTACATGGTTGCTTTATAGCTTGTGGAATAGCTCCTCTGTAGTGGATTGGTTGATTAGGATACAGTTCAGCTGCTTATTCTGTAATTAGCATGCCACAATCTTTACATTGTTTGTGCGGTGGTGCACAGCTCTACACACCATGTAGAGCCACTTACTGAATCGAACACTGTGCTACCTTTTAGGTTTTATTGAATTTGGCTGTATGTGATTATATGCAAACCTAATACTGGGTTACCAGATCTGAAACCAAGCCTCCCTGCTTCTACTCCATAGACGTTTAGCATCATTACTATATACTTTCTCTTTTAGGGTTGCCATCCATCAGGAATTGTTCTTGACAGTCAGATGATCAGGGTCTCTATCAGAAAATTGACTGTTCGTAGCCAACATTCATCTGCAAACCTAGTAAGCCAGAGCCCTTTGGTATTGACTTTTATTTCAGAAATGGGTGAGGGTGTGGGCAGAGAAAATGGTTGGGCTTTTATCGGGTTTTTATCTTTTCCAAGGGTGGCAGCCCTGATCTCTTTCCAAACATTGCCTTCTTTTGTGCAACTTCAGTTCTCTCAGTCTTCTTGCTTCAGTGATTTCCTGTTTGCTTCTCAGTCACTGAAGTTGAAGCTTTTGACTAAAACCCTGCAGCACCTTAGAAGTTTTAACACTCATTCTGCCTAAAAGTCAGGATTTTACTTAATTTAAAACAAGTTTAAAAGGGAACGACAGTGTGTATACACTCCCTTGACAGAAGAAAAATGGAAAATGGTTATTTACTTTACTTGCTTACTTTGAAGTAACAAATGTTTGTGTACTCATTAATATTAATGATGTACTAATTTAAATATCAAATAAATGAACATCTTTAAATGTACAATAATAACAGAAATCATTAAAGTGTTTATCAATATTTCTCTATAAATATACCATACGCCTGATTTTCTATCACTTCATATTGCAATTCCTGTTTATATTATACTAACTTAACTTTAATTTCCCTGTAAACTGGCTAAAATTTCTCTAAATATTAAATTATTATCCTAAAACTTACACCTTTTCTTAACCAAGGTTTTCATATTATATCTAATTTGATACAGGTATTTAAACTGTAGTTGTTTTTGTATTATTTTAAAGATTGTAAAATTGTTCTTAAAATGTTTTGTAATACTTTGGGGCTTTTCTACCTGGGCCTCCACTGAAAATGGACTCCTACTCAGACTTTACTGGTAATCAAATGTCAATCAAGCAATACATAAATACATTTACTATCATGTATAATAAAAAGAAAAGTGAATAATCAGGTAGTAAACTTTATCTGTATATTACATGCAAATTATCTGAAGATTATTATATCTCAAATGCTAACTACCATCTCCTGTAACAAAATGGTAATGTTATTTACAAGTTATTTTATTTCTTGTCTTTCATTGGTAATACAGGACTTCTTGATCAGTTTCAAGCATGTGGACAAAAAAAGAAAAATGTAGCACTTTGAAACTCCTGGACCCTCAATCTTTCACTTATGTTTTTTGTCCAGCTGTAAACTTCCTGAGGAAGAAACAGTTAAATAGAGGATTATGAATAGGTCTCCAGTCATAACCTGCTTATTATGTCTTCAAGACATGGATAATAAGAAATTTGAAATTTGCCTTGAGAGCGAAGCTTGAGTGACACTTAAAGAGGTGAATCTTGGCATCCACGTCGAGAACATATAACTAAATTTTATAATCAGAGACCCGTTCATAATTCTTTCTAGTGCATGGAGCTTTATTTGCTTCATGTACTATTAATTACAGTAAATAGAAAAAAACTCAAGTGTTTTGCTGGCTTTCAAAGTCATAAAGCACTTAGCAAGCACTGTCAGAAAGGGACTGTAATTCAGTCCCTTATGTTTACCCCACCTTGCTATGCTTCTGAAATGTCCAGATTTTGAAAGAATGTCCAGATTTTTGCCTTATATATTTGGTCTATTCCTCATAAAATATTTGGTTTTCAGACAAACCACTGAAAATTAAAGTCAATAAATAATGACATACATTTTAGTTTCAGACTTTGTATCCTTCAGAAAATGGAGATGAACACATACCCTGTTATTCTAGCTACTTTCTAAATTTATTAACAGGAAGTCAGGGACACATTACTGGTATGGACAGCAGGCAGAAATAAATCTTTTTTTTTATTCTATTGCTGTCATTTGCTCGCCAGTACTGGTAGATTTCAGACCCAACCTTAACAAGTTAAGCAGGGAATGCTTAACATTTGTTAAAGTAGGGTCTTGCTCTATAGTAGCACTCAGCTGATTTGTCTTTTTTTCTCTATATTGGAGTGTAATTACCACTCTGCTTGCACTACATAGTTTTCTTTTGTTAAAATGTTTTTAAGATTTTAGAGAATTATTACATACATGACAAAGTTTGAAATGTTATATAATATATGTATATAATAGTTCATGTTTTAAAGAAAAAAATAAATTGAATTATTATAATATGTACATTAAGCTTGAGACCAGAAAATTAATAAATAAAACAAGACAAATACAAGAAATATTAATAACAATCTAAGATGATTATATAGTTGAAGAGGATGGTTCAATAAGGGACAAAGCTTTCAACCAAGGATTACTCTTTAACTTGTTAGGATAGATTATTCTCTCTTTCATCGTAATTTATTTAGTTGCTGTGTCCTGTTAAAGGGTAAGAAAGTCTTCAAATTTAGATTCTAAAGAAGTTTTCCAGATTTTTGTAATTTCTGGCCTCAGCAAGTATAGTCCAAGTTAGATAAGAAAAGTATTTTTTATTTCTATTTCCAGTATATTAAAATAACCATTTCTTTTGTTAAAATAAAGATATCATTCCATAAAGCTTTAAAAAAATCTTGAACTTTTTCCTCAAATTTATGAACCATCAATTAATCATAAAACATATGTGACCAATTTGCCTTGATATGTTTATTACATCTCCAACATTTGATAATACTTTCTTTTCTCATTTTAGCAACCCTTACTGGAGTTAAAAATATATAGTTATTTTTATCAGGAATGAGACCACAAGCATAAACAATATCCTTGGATGTACTTCTGAGTGCTAAATACTTGGTAGGTTAAAAAATGCCTAGGCTATACTTGCATTCCTTTGGACTGCAAGGTGATTACCATTGTTGCTTGCTAACTAGTACCCCAGCATCAGAAATAGAAGGTTGCATATTATTTTTTTAACTTTGAAGAGACAAATATGTGGAAAAGTTAGATTATCATTTGCAAGATGGTTTACTTTAGTAAAAGGAGATATTCTGTAGCACATTAGAGCTATCAGGATTAATTGTTACTTTGATACATTTTTCTTAAAGACAAGGCTATAGATTTTATTTTATTCAGAAAATAATTTACTTTACTATTCCCCACACCTTTTAGCATAAGACATGTAACACATCTAATAGCCAAACTAAAGTTTGTTTTATAGTCTAGACATAAGCTTGAAACATATTTTGAGACACTTGCTAAGGTTTATTTTATAAGTTATTGAAATGTGACAGTACTTTCATATATAATTTACATTACAACAGGAAACAAGGATGAGTGTTGAAGAACTGCAGTCTAACAGTTCTATCTGACACAAAAGCATTGTGATTACTGACACAAACTTGATTTAGTATAATATGTTTGCAGAAATCCTCTTCTGGCAAGTGCAAGTACATTTTACCTTACCATGTTGTTTTTACAAAGCTGTATTAAAATGAATAGAACACCAGGCATATGTAGTGTTCTGTGGTGAACTTAAGGTTTGACACACTTAACTATAGTGAAGACTATTTTTTAAACAAGAGCATCACATCTCACTGAGCACAGGACACTTACTGCACAATTTGTCCATGCTTGTTTTATCTGAGCAAATAACATAGTAAGGTTATAAAATCACATACTGAATGAATCTTCACAGTTTCATAGGTTGGTACTAAGCTATCAGCCCTAGGGCCTATACAAGCCTAGCCATAACAATTCCCTGGATATTTCTTCCCACAATATTTACTTCCCTGGACCCCAGTCTAGCAGGGAGACTGACGTGATTCCCCGGGGAGAATTTCCTATCTCCCATCCAATTGTCAAGGTTCCTTTTGAAGAGAGTCAAAGTTATGTTATTTTTTAGTACCTCTTCATCTGCTAGCTGAAATGCTATGCATTTAGATATTTCCACCTACATTGTTGATGATTCAATAATCAGTTTTGCAGAAGTGAGCTAGGTTATAGAATACAAACTGTGACAAGCCACAACCACATAAGATAAGATATTTAGAAAATTTTGTCTCATGTTTAATTACATTAACCTCCTCCAAGAAGACTGTTCCTGTAACAGATTCTATGAGATCATACCATGCATGCCATATTTAAAATCTTTTATAAATTATGTAGGTCTAAATCAGTTATAAAATGTGCCAGCATCTAGTTTTATATCCTTGAAATTAACTTATGATCTGCAGAAATCTTTGTTGGGTCCTGTGGTTAGATTCATCATCACCCTTATTGCAGTTAGATTTTTTGAAGATTCCATGGTCAGAGGTGCTCATTTGATGTCAGTACATACTCTGAAATCATGCTCTGGTTCTGATGTCATGCAGTGGTTATGTAAGTGCATCTAGCCCGAGTCTTCAGGTTTGCTTCTGCCACTTGCATGGATCACATCATAATACTTACATGTATTGCTGAAAAGTTGTAGTGCTCATTACCTAGATTTAAGTCAATGAATGTACGAGTATAGTTGACAAATTGCTTGTCAAGATCCATGCTGATGTCTTTATTATCTTGTGGTTAAAAATTACATCAAGCACAGCCAAACATGACACTGTTGTCGCTTGTCTTTTGTATACAAAAGAGACGAAGAAGTGGTTTATGGGCTCAAGATATTTATTGTACATAAACACATCTGGAGTTGTCACTGGAACATATACTTAAGCTGACTGACTCACATTACTTCAAACACACTCGCATGTGCATCTCCAATCATGCCTGCATTCACTCTGACTATACAAAATGGCACTGATCTTGCATGTGCTCAGTAATGTATATGCACGTGCTATCTAGCTACAGTTGCCAACTAGGTACAACAAACAATGATCTACAACTGCTTGAACCCTGTCACCACGCGAGTTGAAGGGAAAAGCCCTGGCTTACCTTCTTATAGAAGTATGGCATTCGTTGAGAGATCATCAGAAAGGACTCCGTAGGAGGGTCTTATTCACAGTCAGTGACAACCAGTCAGATCATGAGAAGCAGCCCTTCAAGTCATCTGGCCATGGCTGAGGGTACTTGGGACTGAAGCTTGTCCTACCCAGGTTTCCCTTCAAGCACAGTAAAATTTGGAAGGCCCAAGTAAAGAAGAGTATAGATAAAGATAATGTTCTGCACCAGTGATTGCAACTTAGGGCCTAGACATAACACAGATGTTATGGTGCCAGATGGCACCCTTAGGGAATATGAGCTGACCCCAGTGCCAAGCCTTGCATAAACCTTTCAGTCCTGAATGCCACTTACATCCCCATCCATTACTGGGCATGAGTTTGTCACATCCATATTCCAGAGTGTGTTTATGAGGTCACATTTAGAGATGATGTTAGGCATGGCACCCTTTCCTTCTCAAGCTCATATGAGGAGTCTGAAGATCTGGAGATCACTATTTGTGAGATGGACAAGGGTAACAATGACTTCTTTCTTAAAGTTCTCCTCTGGTTAACACATCATTCTGTTAAGTTTTGAGGCTTGTGATGTGTGATATGTTATCTTCACCCCTGTCTACAACCTCAGAAGTACCTAAAATGAGTATCTGGATCATCTTTTCTGTGGAGCCAACCATCATCTATGCTGTTCTGGCAACCTGGAATTGTCCTGCCACATCCCATATAGCTCCTAATAAGGCAGCTACCCTTTATAAGACCTTGTTTGATATGTTTGCAGAAATACCCTTCTGGCCAGTGCAGGCACCTTTTATCTTGCCATGTTGTTTTACCAAGCTGTAATAATTCACGTATAGTGTTCTGTGGTGAACCTAACATTTGCCGCACTTAACTGTAATGTAGACTGTTTTTTTTTATTTTATTAAATCATCACATCTCACTGAGCACAGGACATTTACTGAATATTTTGTAAATGCTTCTTGTTTAATCTGAACAAATAACTTTTGGTAAAGTCTCTTACTAGTCATCTTAGAGCTCATGCTTACATGATGTCTTACATCCAACATGGGTCTTGGAGTCTACTGCACTCTGCTACCATGCTGGCAGAGTCCAGGGCTTTGTATAGATGTTGCTGTATTACAGCTTCTGGCACTCGTGTTTCTGCCTCATGTGTCCAAATTCTAGTCTTTCTTAGCAAATCAGAATATGGAAAAGTTAGAACGCTTCCCTGATTCTGGCCTCAAGGAAGATTTGAAAAGCTGCCTACAGCTACCAATGTAAGCTTACATGTAACCTACTGCAGTTCTATTACCATTAATGCAGTAGCCAGGGCTATAAGCTTATGAATATGCCAAGAAGGAATATGTGGCTGATGCTGTGTGTTCAAGGAGGACCTCAGGAGCAACATCCTGGCTGCAGTTTAAGGAAGCAGCTCTTTGGCCAGATATGCCAAGACATGCAAAATGATCTCCTTAAGAAGAAGGCCCTCACCGAGGTGGAGGAGGAACTTTGTGATCTGCCTGCATCTCGTGTTCTTTTCCTTCTAGTTCTAGATGGGAAGAAAACTCTTTACCATTGGAGGAAAACTATCAAGCATCACACTGTCTTACCTTCTCATTTTGTTACCAAATCTCAGAAGCAAATGACTCTGCTAACCTGCTGGCAACAGTCCTGCTCAAAGTTTGAAGTTGTCCATGGAGAAGCAGTTCTCTACAGTCACCCTATCTTGGAGAGCAATCACGAAGGGGTACTTGTTTCTCGACATGATCACCTAAGTAGAGTTTTTGGAAATCCTAGGTTTCTACACTAGTTTTTGGAATTTATACATTCCCCAGAAAGGGCTTTGCTAAAAAGACCTGACAGCCTCAGTGGAATTCCTGGGAGATGTTTAGTTTCTGCCATCAGAGGAAATCACAGAGGCTGTCTACTATTAAGAGCAGGGAAGTTTACTCTCATCTTTTCCTGGTCTTGAGGTGGAGGGATTGTTGATTGTTTCCATCCCATTCTTGCCTTCAGTGACATCAACTATCAAACATTTGTTCCTAGATAATGACCCTTCATGTTCTTGTACTTCTATAGACACATCATGCAGATGATGTAACTGCATATGATGTATGCTTATAATACGTCCATTTCTGAGATTCACATGAAAATTCCTTTGGTTACCTCCTGCTGGGCATCACTTTCAGCACAAGGTGTTGCTTTTTGGATTTTCTTCAGCAACCTGAGAATTCATCAAGTGGTTACCCATTATGTCCAAATCCCTTCTTGGAGAAGAATTTTCCCATTTATCTGTACCAAGATGACAGTTTCTGCTTACCATATCCAAGGACTCCCTGGAAGCATCATCACAGTGGGCACTACTGTGATTGTAGTTTTCAAGGGTAAAAGTGACATTTGGGAAGACTTACCTGTTTCCTTTCCTTAAGGATTACCTATATAGGTTTTCTCTTGAACATTCTCCAAATACTATTCATTCTTACCCATGGAAAAAGCCCAGGAAATAATGATTGTGTAGTCTGGGTAAGAATACAATGTAGGATCCAAGTCCAGACCCAACTGCTTCTTTTGAGTCTGATGGCATCCATGGTTTTTGAAGTACAGATTGCTTGCCCAATAATGTGAATGCTACAATGAGCTAAGATGAACTAGTTGTTACAGAATCATCAGCCATTGGCAGATCATCTGCTGGAATCAGAGTGCCATCACTGTGACCAAACCTGTTCACACATTCTTGCAATAGATTTTTCACTGATGTGGTTGAGCACACCTTATCTTCCATACAGTTTATTAGTTATCACCTTCCTTGATAGAAAGGTCCACAATAACAAGATGGAGCTTTAAGAAGTCATAATGTCTCTAAAGACCTTGAATACAAAGTTTCTTTGATTGCTGCTTCAAAATAAACAAAGAGGAATGCATTATAGTGCTCTTCAGCAAGATGGTACAAATTTGTTGGCAGGTCAAACAGAGGGGCATCACACATTTAGTAGTTCACATCCCGGGGGGAAATGAACAAAACTCTTAAACTCTTCCTCCTGTCCTTTTTTGCTGCTAGCTGTAGATTTTGAGGCTGTGTTTGGTAATGTTATTCTATACTTTGCAGAGTTGTAAAGAGGTTTCTGTTGCTTTTATTTTATGTATTATGACATATATTTTCTTGTTAACCTGCCTACTCTAAGTAACTAGCGAAATAGGCGAACCAAATATTTAATTGAAGCGCTTTTCGTTAGCTTAATAAGCTAACTTCTTCAGAAACAAAACAAAGTAAAATACAAGTGTATCCTTAAAAACAAATGAATATATATAGGCTAGCATACATCATGTGCTACCAATCAAAAAGAACCCACCACTAAGAGCTGGAATTTGAATATTAAGTATTTAAATGTTTAAATATACTAGTATACTATAAAAAGCGGACTACCGCCCACCAGCATGAACGGATCAGTTGCCTTTGAATCGTTCAACTACTACCTCTGATATCAAAGCTAAAATACACATAGTCTAATAAATTCAAATACGAGTTCAATTGCAAATACATAGTACAAAATGCTTAAAAAATGAAATGAATGTGTGAGTATGGAACATCCTTATCTGAAAAACAACATAAAATAAATATAAAAATAACCTGTAAACTACTAAACTTAATGCAATCATTCACCCACGCTGTGAAGTTGCATATAAACACATCATGTATGAAATAAGATATAATGACTAACTTATACTAACTTATACTAGATACCTGCAAGTTCAGAGTGTATTCACCGCATAAATAAAAAAGAATATATAATGTAAATAATAAAGAATAAAAAATGTATTAAAATGAATACTATATGACCTCAACGTTTCAAGCTTTTTAATTTTAGTACAATGCTAATGGAGCAAGTGTCATTAAGCCCTGGAAAATTGTAGGCATTAAGCTTGATCTGCCAGTGTAATTCAAGCTCCTCAAGCTTCAGTGGTGCTGGACCCCCTCTTATATCCAGATTAATATGGTCAATGACTGAATATCTAAAACTGTGATCTTTAAACTGTTAAACATGCTTGAATAAAGCATTCTCTGGTTTTAATTTACCAATGGCATATTGATGCTTGTATATCCTTTCTCGAAGGCACCGCTCTGTTTTGCCCACATAAAATGCTGGGCATCTCTGGCACTTAGCTAAGTACACCACCATTTTTGTGTTACAATTAAACCTACCTTTTAGTTTAATATTAAAGTCATTAACCGTCAAAGAATATATATTGTCCACAAATTTACAATATTTGCAATCTTGACATTTAAACATTCCAGTAATTTTAGGAAGGACTGGTATTTGCCATTCTAATAGGTTTTTCAAGTTGAAACCTTTCCTATAAGTAACCTTTGGTGACTCACTCATCTTAGCGTAGATGTTAGAATTGGCTCAAAACAGTCCCCAGTTCTTCTTAATAATGTCTATACAAAGCTGACTATGTATGTTAAATGTAGTTATGAAGCTAGGTAAAGGTTGATCTTCCCTAATTATATCAACTGCTAATATATTCCCAGGAGAATTAATCACTTCAGTGGATGTATTATTGATACATGTATGTATGATTCAGTAAACCTTTCTCACAATATTAGTAAATGTTATTCAAACACCTAACTTAAAATGACTATTCAAGAATCCTACATAGCTTGAATAGTCAACAAAAAAGTAGTAAACAAAAAAGTAGTTCTCGAATAGTCATTTTAAGTTAGGTGTTTGAATAACATTTACTAATATTGTGAGAAAGGTTTACTGAAAACTTTGTATATGCAAGTCAATGCCTGGTTGGAAGCAAGGCATTTTATCTGTACGGACATTCGCCATTGACGTTTCTTTCGATGTACGTATTGGTGAATGTTTTGCACAATGTGTTTGTGGCTTTAATTCCCATGTATGTGTAGATAGTTGCTGCGTGATTTTCGTCATGGACGTCGACACCCAGCAATAGGCTCAGCGTAATAATTGAGAATTCAGTGCAAAGTAGATGAAGGAAGTTATGGTTAAATGTAGGTTTTTTAATGTATATATGAGTATGATATATTTTTTATTTTTGTTATTTGTTCAATGTCTTATGAAGTTATGTGTGTGGTGTCTTTGGTTGAGTGTTGTGCTTTTTGTGTTGATTTTAGATGGAGCGCTGCAAATGCTGTTTAACTAATTTGGTATGTAAATCAGGTGAAATTGTGATGACCAATGGTATACTTTTATTGTACTATTTAAACTTAATGTGAATGGTGGATGCTGTAATAGTTTGACAAAGCCTTCGGGTGAAAGCGCTCACTGTGCACGAATAAATTATTTGTTGGATTACATCGGCTGCATTTATTTCAAGAACTGCTAATTTTGGATGAATTTGACTTTGAAGGATTTTGTCTGAGGAAAGAGCTGTGGCCATCTCGCACCTGCATGAGTTATATTTTTTTGAATTTAAATACTTAATATTCAAATTCCAGTTCTTAGTGGCGGGTTCTTTCTGATTGGTAGCACATGATGTATGATAGCCTATATATATTCATTTGTTTTTAAGGATACACTTGTATTTTACTTTGTTTTGTTTCTGAAGAAGTTAGCTTATTAAGCTAATGAAAAGCGCTTCAATTAAATATTTTGTTCACCCGTTTCGCTAGTTCGGGCTTTTGTTCCACAGTACCTGTTTATTTTTATATTTTTTAGTTTTGATTTCTGTTTTTTCCTACTCTAAGTAACTGATGTACCTTATGTGTTGTCTCTGGAGCAATTCTTAGTATATTTTGTCTGTTTTCTAAGAATGTATGTAAGCATGTTTATTTCAGTGAATTTTATCTGATTGCTAGGTCAGTTTATGTTTTATAGTGTTTTTTGCATAGTGACTAGTTTGTGCCGAGTCCTGCAATAAGCTCTTCTATCCATTCTGTGTTCCGCTAATGCATTGTTTTTAACTGGCTACTTCTTGTGTTTAGTTCCAGATTTTCCAAAGGCCAGAATATCTTTGTTAGTGTTTTCTGTTTATTAAAAATATTACATAAATTACTTCTGGACACAATTTAAAATGACAAATATTTCAAATACTACATCTAATGTTAAGCTTTCTATAATATAAAGTGTTGTTTTCTGTGAGGTTCATAGGTAGATACTAGGCTATCTGCCCGAAGGCATTTATAAGCCTAGCAGTGAGAAGAATGTACTGACCTTTGTATCTTCTATAATACATCTGGATTACTTGTCTATCTTCTTTTTTCCTCTGTCTTCTAAGTCTATCTGTTCCTAAACGTAATACATACAGTTATTTCATAACACTGTCTCACTATTTCACACAGCTTTCGTACATGCACTTGCTCTAGTATCAGCTGTCAACTGCCCAGAGGGAATCTCTGATTGGTCCTGGCCCATCTCTTTTACCTTACCGGCAATTCAACTTTAAACTGAAAGAAAGTAAAAGCAATTTCTGGCCGCTCTGCAGCAAGTCTGTCAAGCCATGTGTTCGGTTCAAATTTATTGATCAAACACTGTGTTAAAATAAGGCTGTAAAGGTCAAAGTTTCCTTTCCCCTCAGCTTGGCAGAGTGCAGTTTAATAGCTCACCTTCCTTACCTGAGGAAACAGGCTGCATTTACTCAAGTGCCTTCAAGGGGACTCAATCTCATTTGCTTGTTTAACCTGAAATTTACCTTGCACGCTTGTTTCTGATCATGAAGGTGAACTCCCTTAGCTTTACCAATTAAGGGGGCTCTCTTTTAGTTAGTTCCCCCATATATATATATATAAAATCTACAGACCTAGATCATGGTCAAATGGGACCCTAGGCAGTGGAATAGATCAGAACCACCCCAAAGCAAATTGCTTATCTCTCTCTCTCCCCCAATTACAATAAATGCTGCTAAAACTGTCAGCATGCAAAATATTTACTTCTTCACTTTCGAAATGAAGGCAGCAATATGGAGTTAATTTAAAACATTTAATTTAAATATCCTTTGTTGAGCCTGGTTAGTCCCACTATTCTAGTAGTAACTGTTCAGGGGAGACCCTTGGAAGTGTTTATACTACTGGGGAAATTTGACCAGGGCATTGGGGAACTTCCCCATACTCTTTTCAATATCTCAGTTGGATATAGAATATCTCACAGCACCTACCATTAACAGAGATGGAGCCTCAGTTTAACATCTCATACAAAGCATGACACACTCAGGATTGTACCCCCCCTATCCTAAAGTGCACTGCAGAATCAGTAATCCATCTACTTAGTGTAGGAGTAGAACTCACAGCCTTCTGCACCAAAGGTAAGTATGCTACCTGTTCTGCTACTAACGCTGCTTTCAAAGTCTATAGCACAAGCAAAAACAGCCATGTACTAAACAAAACCGTTGTACATTGCAAAAAGACAGCATGAGCAGCAGTAAACTTCTTTTCCCTTGAAACTCACATTCATTGAAAAGTGCAGTTTTGAAGATTTTTTCCCATTAAGTAGTGCAGTGTTGAAGCTGCGGTAGCGTTGTCGCCTCATAGCAAGATGTTGTCCCGTTCAATTCTCAGCTAGAGCGTCTTCTGTGTGGAGGCATACGTGAATGGGGCGTGCCTTCGTTGAAGGTTGTGCATCAGGGCTGGTAACCCAGTACCTAAAAATCCACTACCAATCATTAGCGGACCGAAGTTCCGCTGTGGCGACCCCTAACCAGGAAAAGCCGAAAGACACAAACAAGTGAAACAAAATGTATCCAGTAATAAAAGACAAAATTACCCATTTCAAGTGCGTAGACTGGTTGTTGGTGTAGAGGATTAAGGCTCTTGTCTTCTGAAGTCAAGGTACAGCATTTGAGCCTGAGCTAATTAACTAACCTGCAATCCCTAATTAGGGCATTTCACACACACACACACACACACACACACACACACACACACACACATACAAACACACACCATTCTGAGCATTTATTCTCCTGTTCTATGTGTGCATCAGGGAAGGTCCAGTGTAAGAATCTCCTGTGATGCACATAAAGACCACAGATGCAGAGTGCATCCTTAATGAAAAAAATGACTAATATATTTTTTAATTTGATTAAAATGAAATGTTGCGGCAGACCATCCCCCCCGCCAGCCAGCAGACTCTAGGCATCTGCTTAGTGTCGGATGTGGCTCTCTAAATATACATCAAATATCTATCTATCTATATATATATATATATATATATATATATATATATATATATATATAAAGTTTACACACCCCTGTTAAAATGCCAGGTTTTTGTGATATAAAAAAATGAGACCACAATAAATAATTTCAAAACTTTTCCCACCTTTAATGTGACCAATAACCTGTACAATTCAGTTGAAAAACAAACAAATTTGTTAGGGGAAAAAAATATAAAAAATAAAAAACGTACAATATGCTGGTTGCATAAGTGTGCACACCCTTAAACTAATACTTTGTTGTGTGTGCACACCCTTAAACTAATACTTTGTTGAAGCACCTTTTGATTTAATTACAGCATTCAGTCTTCTTGGGTACACACCTGCCATCAATTAAAGAGACTCTGATTAACCCCAAATAAAGTTCATCTGTCCTAGTAGGAGTTTCCTGATACTCAGTTGCCTGCTACAGCAAATGCCATGGTTCACAGAGAGCTTACAAAGCATCAAAGGGATCTCATTGTTGAAAGGTAGAAGGCAGTAGAAGGGTACAAAAACATTTCCACAGCATTGAATATGCCAAAAAACACAGCGAAGACAGTCATCAAAAATTGGAGAAAATATGGGACAACAGTGATGTTGCAAAGAACTGGATGCCCCTCCAAAATTAATGAAAAGACAAGGTGAAAACTGGTCAGGGAGGCTGACAAGAGACCTACAGCAACACTGAAGGAGCTGCAGGAATTTCTGGCAAGTACTGGTTGTGTACTACATGTGACAACAATCTCCTGTATTCTCCATATGTCTGGACTATGGGGTAGGGTTGCAGGATGGAAGCCTTTTCTTACATAGAAAAACATCCAGGCCTGGCTAAAATTTGCAAAACAATACAAGTCTCCCAAAAGCATGTGGGAAAATCTGTTATGGTCTGATGAGACCAAGGTTGAACTTTTTGGCCACAATTCCAAAAGGTACCTTTGGCACAAAAACAACACTTTGCCCCACCAAAAGAACACTATCCCCATGGTGAAGCATGGTGGTGGCACTATCATGTTTTGGGGAAACTTTTCTTCAGCTGGAACTGGCTTTAGTCAAGGTGGAGGGAATTATGAACAGTTCCAAATACCAGTCACTTTTGGCCCAAAACCTTCAGGTGTCTGCTAGAAAGCTGAAAATGAAGAGGAATTTTACCTTTCAACACAACAACGACCCCAAGCATACATCGAAATCAGCAGAAGAATAGCTTCACCAGAAGAAAATCAAAGTTTTGGAATGACCCAGCCAGAGCAGAGACCTAAATACAGTAGAAAATCTGTGGGGTGACCTGAAGAGGGCTGTACACAAGAGATGCCCTTGCAATCTGACAGATTTGGAGCACTTTTGCAAGGAATAGTGGGCAAATATTGCCAAGTTAAAATGTGCCATGCTGATAGACTCCTACCCAAGAAGAATGACTGTTGTAATTAAATCAAAATGTGCTTCAACAAAGTATTAGTTTAAGGGTGTGCACACACAACAAAGTATTAGTTTAAGGGTGTGCACATTTATGCAACCAGCGCATTGTACGTTTTTTATTTTTTATATTTTTTTCCCTAACAAATTTGTTTGTTTTTCATTTGAATTGTACAGGATATAGGTCACATTAGAGGTGGGAAAAGTTTTGAAATGATTTATTGTGGTCTCATTTTTTTATATCACAAAAACCTGGCATTTTAACAGGGGCGTGTAAATGTTTTATATCCACTGTGTGTGTGTGTGTGTGTGTGTGTGTGTGTGTCTGTGTGTGTATATATCTATATATATATATATATATATATATATATATATATATATATATATTTATTTAATTGTTTTTTATTTTGATATGGTTATTCTTCAGTCCAGTCCATCACATTCAACTATTCAAATCCAGCTTTAGTCTAAACAGCCATAAGCTACTCCTAAACCCATCCAAAATAAAATGTATGATATTTGGAACATCACAAAAGAAAAAAAGCTCCTAAAAATCTCACCATTACAGATCTCAATGATTTCTCTGTAAAAACAATTACATCATCTAGGTTTATGGTTAGGCAGGTCACTTAGCTTCCAAAGCCATATTGAAAACACCAGGAAAAAGATCAGTTCTTTTTTTATTCTGTTCCTGGAAAATATTTCCTTTTCTCTCCAGACCAGCCAGAGCTGCAATAGGCTCCCCATTATAGCCACAGCCCCTAAAAACTAATCCACTCTGTAGTCCATTGGAAACAAAATCTGGAAATTCATTTTCGATTCCCCTCATCCCCCAGGAGGGCCAGTGCATCACCCTCTCCTAAGCGCAATGGCTACCACTATACTACAGACTTGCGCTACTCCTTGACTCTCTTCATACTAATTCAGCCAAGTGCCTTCCCTCCTCTTGCAGCCAAACTCCACAAAAAATAACTCCTACAACCCCTGCAATCTCTCCTTATTAACTCCCTCACTCCAGGCACCCCAAACCAAACAGCACTGTATTGACCATTCCTTCTACATTCCTGCACCCTAAGTCTGACAATCCTCCGCCCTCATCTAGAACAAGTCTCTTCTTTTCCCCACATTTAGAGCTCATCTCAAAAGACACTTCTATCAAAAATATGACTGCAAGTGCCTTTCCACTGGATACATAACCTAACTCCCTCCTCACCTGAATCACTCCTACTTTCACCTGCTGCTTCCCATCACACATGTGGTATTAAAATTAGTCCACATTTGTTTTTCTATTCTATTAATAATAATTACATGTTGTACCAATTGTCTATGGGATTATCTACCTTCTGTGATTACTCTTTTTATGAATTTGTTCTGTTATTTTTTTGTGAATTTCTTTACCTGGGTTGTGGGTGCAAATGGCCTATTGTGATCAGTGTAATAACTGGTAAACAAACTAACTAAATAAATAAATTAAAAATATAAAGTAGGGCACTTCATGTTTGCTGTTTGAAACAATGTGGTCCTGCTCTTGTTCTCTGCACTTCAGCAAAAATGTGAGTGATAGCACCCTCTTTTGGCATGGGCAGTTGCTGCTCTCTGCTATTCTATCTCATTTCATGCATCATTAAAAAGTTCAGGGAAGAAAGAAAAACACAAACAGTTATCTCCCTCTGCTGGGCAAGAAGGATATGGCTTCAGGTTGTTCAGTCCCTGGAGTTCCAGGGAATCTTTTTGATTCAAGCCCTAACAACTCAGCGATACAATTAATTTCACATACTTCAATTGCTATTTAACTTGTTTTTTTATCTTGGCCACACTATGGTATCATTTAATTGTCTCTTTCCCTTCGCTCTACTCATAACTATAACATTGGATTCCCCTCTGTTGAAATTGATTTTACTTTTGTTAGTCATTCTGCTGCACTAATGTCTGAACTTACACGCTTCATCTTTGTTACCTGCCACTTCACACCTCTCACATAACTTCCATCTTACTCGTATTTCTTCCTTACCTTTCCTTATCTCATAACTATATACATACATTACACAACAGCTGTCTTCTCTGTTCCCTCCCTCTTCTTTTTCCATATCTTTTTGTTTCCACTCCATTTCTATGTATAGATTTCTTTGACTTGTAAATACTGTATTTATGAATCATAATGCTCACTTACTAAATACTTGTCTGTTGGTCATTCTAAATCATTGACAGTTACTGTTGTAATTGTAATTCACTTGGCTTATACACCACAATTATTGTCCTTTGTTGTTTTTCTGTATATATTGTAACTGTGTCTTAAGTGTATTGTACATCTCTTGGCTGCTTTCAGAAATGGGCTTGCCCAATACGGTTATCCTGTAACAAAATTTAAATTAATACATTCCAAATAAATGAATGTTTTCTACAACTGAAGATGACAGGATGCTCCTCTTCATGGTTTTCCTTATGTTGTAGATCCTTTGTTCTCTCTGGAGCTGATGGTGGTTGCCTTAGAAGTAACTGAAGTAGCAGGAAGCTTTAAACCGTTTAAGGCCTTTCCTCCTCTACTTGGCTGAAAGCCTTATATGATACTCCATAAGAATAACATTTCTGTTTACTGGTATTTTGTTATGCCTGGCATCATGTCAGATATTATAAATTAAACATTCATCGCCATTTCTTTTATCATCATCCAAAAAAGCAAGGGAGTGGATTCTTCACAGTGTAGATCATAGGAGGCAATTATTTCCATGTTATATTTTCCATTTTCATAGTAACATGGATTACTTTCAATTGCAAGCTGCTTGTACAGGTTTTTTTTAGCAAATTAAATTATGTATATCCAGAGTGAGTGGTCATTTTAGGGGCAGCCACGGTGGTGCAGCGGTTAGTGTTGTCACCTCATAGCAAGAGGTTCTCCGGTTCGATCCTTGGCTGGGGTGCCTTTGTGCGGAGTCTGCATGTCCTCCCTGTGGTCACGTGGGTTTCCTCCAGGTGCTCCGGTTTCCTCCCACATCCCAAAAACACGCTGTAGGTGGATTGGACCCTCTAAATTGGCCCTAGGCATGAGTGCGTGCATGTGTGTGCCTTCTGTGGAAGATTGGGCGCCGGGCTGGCAACTCGACACTGTAAAACTCTAGTGCCAATCATGAGCAGACAGGTGATCTGCTGTGGTGACCACTAACCAGGAAAAGCCGAAAGAAGAAGAAGAGTGAGTGGTCATTTTGTTATGATAGCTGTTTGTCACTGTGAAGACCGAGAAATAAACTACCATAGTGCATTTGTATGATACAATCGACCACTGCTCCCCATCATACGACTGAACATGAAATGACTGAAGATCATAAGATTGGAACCAACATCTTGAACTGTACAAAAGATTGAAGTTCAGAAGACTCAAACTAAGAATCCTGAAATAATACTGCATGTATACATGATTCTAATGTACAAAATGGAAATATGTATTTTCACTAGGAACACACATCCTGTACCTGCATGTGGGTACTGTTCCCCCACATTCCTCTAAATATCCATATGTTGTAACTCCAAGATGGTACAGCTATAGGGACAATGAAAAATGGGTTTAGTGGAAAAGCATTCCTCATTTGTTTTCATTGGGTGTACTGTGGTCAGGTTTTATATTTTCACATATGGTTATGAAGTTAATTCATAACTTTGAGTTTCAATCTTTCTAGTTTTCAGGATTTTTATTTCAGTCATTTAAGCTTTTGTGGCATGCCAGGGTATCAACTATAATTACAGTATTTGACTGCATATAATTGCCTTCATGCTAGTATCCCCTTCTGTTCCCCATTTGTCAGGAATTCACTTCATGTGTTTAGTTCTAGCACTATGTTGAGAAAGATCTGATATGTGGCATCACTCACCCATGTTAGACCTGTACCGTATCATCAGGTCCTAAGTCCAGGGAATTAGAGAACAGAAGCTGTTTGTATGAGTGATGCATGAGATCTTTACAGTCTTGTCTTATCTGTGTTAAACCACTTTGATACTAAGTTGAGTAAATGATCTTCATGTGTCAAGCCCTCAAGACAGGGAGATTGAGATACTGGTGCACATATAGCACTATGCATTTTGTTCTGTGCATGGTTTTGGAATTCAGTCACTCAAAAGATATTTGTGGAACCTGGTGATGCACACCACTGTAGTATGGTGCTCTATCACAGAAACAAACAAGTTCTCTGCATACCACCATTCCTGAGGAGCAAGGGTAGTCTATGGTAATGGCTGTGGGGCCTTCAGTGGGAAAATAAATAAATAAATTGAATTATTTTTCTTATTTTACTTTTTAAATGCAAGCTTTATTTAGTTTGTTTTGCTCCCTTACATGTGTGCAGATCTACTAACATTCTACTTTGTACATGCGGAGTTCCAAGCTCTTCCAAGTTCCAGTGGAAAAAAAATTGTTTACTCATCTCACTAGGCTGTTTTCAAACTGGTCTGGCAGTTTCTGTAGTTTAAACAGACATAAAGGTGGTTGTGTAAAGGGCACAAAAGTCACTTAAAAGGACCATAGTGGGCTGCTGTATGAAGGAGTGAAGAGCCGTTTCTAGTGTCTCAGGCTACCTTAGTTAAAGAAGAAGGTGTTAGATACCCCCAGAGACACAAACACAAAAGCAAATGTATATATTTTAAATATCTGTATATATTTTTTATTAGTGCTATACCTGCCACTTAAGAAGGTAAATATATTTTTTTTAATTTAAATGTGCAAGTGTGTGTGTGTGTGTCTGTGTGTGTGTGTGGCTGTCTGTCTGGGGGGGCATGAATGCTCACATCTGTCCCTGATTTTACAGAATGTCTAATTTTGCCTCAAATTTTGGTATTTTCCTTATAAAGTTTGTAGGTTTTTTTTTGGCAGATCAGTAAGGATTGCAGTAACTAAATCACAGACATTTGAGTTTAAGACCTAGTAGCATTCCAAAAAAAAAAAAAAAAGTGTCAATCATGTTAATCAGTCAGAACATAGGGAACCTCCAAATACTGGACCTGTCTGAGTTTGGATTCATCAAGGGCAGGGCATACTTACTCAGCCTGGTGGATTTGTTTTGAAAAGCCAAAGCAATAGATAAAGCCGAAACAGTACACACCACAGTCCATGATCTGGACAAAGCTTTTGACACAATTCTCCATTCGGGCATAGTAGAAAAGCTAAATAAACTGGGAATAAACCCCTATGTCACCCACTGGACTGTCAGCTGGCTTACAGACAGGATGCAGATAATCAAAATAGGGGAAGTTACCCTCACAAAGAGATCACATTCTGTGATGAGACCTCTCCTGTTTGGCATCTCCTTTTCTGAAGTAAAAGCCAATACCACAGGGCTCTGGCTGACTAAATTTTAGATGACTGCAAGCTAGAAGCAGTCACTGAATCCCCAAATGACTTTGCCATCCTGGAGGAATGTTTGCCCCAAATACATAACTGGTGCCAAAATCATGGACTGAAGCTAAATGCCAAAAAAATGCATTATTTGTATCCTTTGGGAAGTCATCCACCGCATTGCCAACATGCCTCTGAGAGCTGACCCAGTTGTGCAGAATTTTGCAACTTATGTGAACAGTGATCTAACTTTTGACCAACATGTGTATATTGTTGCAATAAAGTCCTTCTCTATAACACAGTTTATAAACAAAGGGATTGTGTCTAGATCTAGGGATCTAATTACCCCCCCCCCCCTCTTACTCAGCCCTCGTTAGGCCAATCATTGAATATAATGCCCCCTTTAGCATGTATTTGTCCAGACACATGCAAAAACTGGAATGCCAAAAGAGATACCTTACTAAAAGGATACAAGGCCTAAACAACATGTCCAACATGAAGTGATTCAAAACCCTGTCACTATACTCATTACGTTACAGACTGCTAACAGGATACCTGTGTGTGGCATATAAGGCATCCTTTCACCCATTACTGATGGATTTACTGTACATCAGCTAGTCAAATGGTATCAGAAATTCTTAGTCTAAGGATCTAAACCTCTTCTGCAAAATCAACAGAATGGTTTGGAGGAACAGGTATATCTCAGAGGACATCACTGCTATGGAACAGACTCCCCATCTACACAAAACAAAGTTTTTCCCTGTGCATATTCAAGTACAGCTTAGATATATAGATGGGAAACAGAAATTTTACCAGAGGACTGCCCCCTGTTCTACAAATGGACAGGGGCAGCTCCTAAATACTTTATCACATGCATGGAGGGTCCCCTCAAATGATCTGTGGTATGATCCCATTTATTCTCATTAGGGGCAATATATAACTATCGACCATGAGATGGCTAAGGTCAATCTATAACCAAATGGGATATTTTTTTTTAGTACAAAAATAGAAGCTGGCTGGGCTTAAAATAGCTTGCAAGGGCAGCTAGCCTAGTACTTACTTACGAACCTATGTGAATCCTGTTATTCTAGCAACTTTCTAAGTAAATAAAAGCATTATTTGTCCTTGATTTTGGTCCTTTGTCTTCCATTATTTTTTCTCCTTTACTCTTGAGCCAAGAGGTGGAGAGATATGTGGGAGGGTGATATGGACTACATACTGTATTCTGATAGCAGTGAACTCAGTAGATACATTCCTGTATGCTGGTTATGTATTTGTTTATTCATTTAATCACAATCAGACTTCTGAGGTGTATGATCACTGTCATACCAGTGGCTGTAATTCATAGTTATGTGTCTGTATAATACATGTATGTTTGTTGGGGGCATAGATGTTTTCAAATGTCCCTTATTTCACAAAATGTCTCAATTTTTTTCTCATACTTTGGTCTGTTCCTCATAATGTTTGTGCTTTTTTTTTTGAAAAATCAGTGAGAACAGGAGTTACTAAATAATGACAGATGTTTGAATTTCAGATTTCAACGCTTTCAGAAAAAGCTTGTTAATGTAAAGCCTGTTATTCTGGCAACTTTCTAAGTGTATAAGTCCAGCAACAGGAATTAATCTTCTCAGCTCACTGTCTCTCATTTTGGTCCTTTTTCTCCATTATTTTTCTAATCTCAGGAGGTACACAGGTATGTGGAGGGGATTCACATAGTTACATACTGTATTCTGATAGCAGTGAGCTGAGAAGGTACATTCCTGTGTGGCAGTTTGGTCAGGAGAGTGTGAGTGTATGCATGTTTATATATATATATATATATATATATATATATATATATATATATATATATATATACATACACATATACACACACACACACACACACACATATATATATTTACGTATATGTACATATAGAGAGGACATAGATGCTGTCAACAATCTGATTTTGCAGCATGTCTCTGATTTGTCTGAAATTTTGGTCTGGTTCTCATGCATTTTTTGTGTGTTTTTCTTGCAAATTAGTGAGTTTCAGACTTCACATCCTTCAGAAAAAACATGTCAATGCAAAGCCATCATTTCTAGAAACTTTCTAAGTTAATAAGGGTAATATCCGTCTTTGATTTCAGTCATATATATCCCCCCTTTATTTTTTAGCTTTCTCTTTGATTCTTGAGCAAAGAAATTCAGAGGTAAATGGATAGCAGTGTGCTGTAAACTGTATTTAGATAACATGCATTTCTGTGTGGCAATTATTTATGTATTCACTCATCATTTGATTACAGTCAAACATCTGTGTACAGAGTCAGCCATACAAGTAACTGTAAGTTAGAGTTGGAGCTACTGCATATCAGAGGGGGACTTTAGGATGACACCAACTTTGCAGTCATCTACAAATGTGGTTAGCCAGACAATCCCCATTTATAATTTGGAGATCTGTGACACAGACATCAAATAGAAGGGGTCCCAGCACAGAGTCCTGAGAAGCACCATTGGTCACCTTCATGTTTACTGAATATACACTTACCACCCACACTACTTGACTGCTAACCCTCAAATAATTTACTATCTGCCTAACTATAGTAGGGATCAGTTTAGGGCTCAATCAGCTTGTGTGTTATGTTAGCATATAGTATGGTGTCAAAAGCCGTAGCCAGGTTTAGGTATGTTATACGAATAGTATATCCACTGTCTATGGCTTGCATTACTGTCTCTCAAAGAAGTTGACCAGATTTATTAGACAGTAACAACCTTTAACAAAGCCAACCTGCTGGGGTCTAGGCTTTATACAATCTTTGGTATCATACTTAATGAATTAGTTATGATACATTTCATTCATGGTTTTGCAGATGAGACTAGTAAATTTAATGGGTCTGTCATTTCTGGGGTCAGTGGTGGGTCCGTCTTTAAAGAGCCAATAGAAAATCAGCTGGAATTCAGCCAATAATTTCTACTCCCAGCATATTGTAGCAGTTTAGTTCTATGCTACAGAACCACTAGCACTGTTTCTTAAAAGTTAATACTTGACCAACACCAAGCTGGGAAAGTTGTAAAACAGCAACTAATATTAAGGATAAGTAGAGGAAAACACTAAATCTGTCACTAAACACACTTTATCAATGCAGTAACAGCAACACCACTGTCTAAACACAACAAAATATATTTTAAAGGAAACAGTAAAATAATGCAGTGAAACTAGGTGATTGTAAGTGCAGCAGGAAACAATACTTTTCTGCTCTTTAGATCAGGAATAAGCTCAAAATGCCAGCTTTAGTAATTTCAGTCCATGCATTTCCTACTCACACTTTTAGAGTCTTTAAGTTAAGACAAGAAGCAGACTGCCTCAGCACTGTTTATCCCAACAAGAAAATGAAAGAACCAATAGAAAAGTAGCTAATAATTCATCCACAAATGCATACTTCTAGAATACGGTAGTAGTTTATTTCTCTGTTACAGATCCACTACTTCTGGTTCTTAAAAGATAACACTTGACCAAAAGTAGCTGGAAAACTTGTATAACAACAGCAACATTTAGGAAAAGTAGAGGAAGACAGTATCTGAATTCATATATTCATACGTAACGTACTTCCACCTATTAACTCTCTGTTGATCTACTCTTGTACTTCCTTCCTCTTCTAGTGGAATTTATTCCACAGTCATTTAATAAATTGCTCTTTCTACAGTTTGAAAACAATATAACATTCATTTGACTTAACCTATTTTCAGGAATGGATATTTATATTTTTAATTTTTTCTTCAGTACAGTTTTCTTATTTTCCAAGTGCAATTTATGTAACCACTTTTTTCCTCAAGATTTGTAATCACAATTGAGTGTCTACATTTCCTTCTGTATTCAAATTGTTTTATAGAATGTCTTATGAAATCTCTAGTACTATGAAATGCAACCTATGAACTAGCAATTATGTTCCATTTTGTATATTTTTTATTAACTTTATTCAACCGATAATTTTATTTCTCTGTGGAGCTTTTCTCTGCAGGTTACCACTAAAAATAAGTACTTTGACCCAATTGAACTTTCCTGGTAAACAAATGTCAAATAAAATAAATAAATCAGACACAAGGAACACTTCAGCAATGCAGTTAACAGCTAAGCCATTGTATAAAACATAGTTTGGTTTTGATTTTAAACCAAACAATAAAAAAGTGTAGTAAAACTGAATAAAATAGCAATTAAAACTGTAATTTGCTAGTCAACTATATGTGCAACAGAAAACTGTACTTTCCTGTTCTTTAGATGCAGTATATGTAAAAGTGGCACATTAGCCATCATTGTTTTCACTTTTCATCCCAAACATCTGCATTGTACATAATAAATGACTATATGTGGCAGTCTAGGCAGGTTGTGTTTGATACTAACTGATCACTGGCACAGTGGCGCAGTGAGGAGAATTGTTCTGTCATAGTCATTGGTTCCAGGAGATGCACAGGGGATGTGCAGGTAGGACCACTGTGCAACAGGGAGGCCAAGTGAGTCCTTTGGTATGGCTCCATTTCACCGAAGGCTGGTCTGTTTGATTGCATTCGGACATATAAAGTGTATATAGTCAATAAAGTGGTCATAAAAAGTAGTCACTAAAGCAGTCTGTGGATAAAAGTGAATGACTCTATCTGTTGTTTGATTACAGGTAATGGACATTAACCTGCTGTAATAGAGATCAACCCCGTTCCAGTTAGCCCCACCCTTTCAGTTTCTTCCTGCAGCCACCCCCTTGCTTTGAAGTGACTAGTTGCTGCTGCGGAGGTCAAACAGAATGTCCTAACAGAGGTAATGCAATTTTTTTTTTGAAAATAGCCTTATTTTAGTGGCTTCTGATTCTAACTGAGTATATCCAGGGGATATGGACTCTTAATGTGTATATCATCTTTGCAGAAAATCACAAACCCTTGGCAGTACCTCATTGCTACTTACAAAAAGCTTTCTAGCTTTCTCAGATGGACTGCCCACAGTATCGGCTAAATATACCCAGCCAGTATTGTGAAGATAAATATAGTTCAATTATCTGGGTCTATGTTAGTTCACAGTACATTTTTTCAGTGAACACCTTTCTGTCTACCCCAATTCTGCGAAATTCACTTCTGCGATTCGCTGAATTTACTAATGTAGACACGGATGCCGGTAACTGTACTGTACTGGATTACTCATCTGATACTCTTTGGCTGACTGCTTTACTGATACTGCATTGATGCTATCTGCTTTAGAGTTACCACATTAGGAATTATGCATTTAGATTACCAGTAGCTATTACTCTACAAATACTGTACCTGAATTCATTGTTACTCTATATGTTCTTTATTGTTATTACTAACTAAGTAGAGACTAAGCTATCCTACTGGGTAAAGTTATTGGATTTAAATTTGCCACCTGTTACTGATTATCTTACTGGTCCTACATATTTCTGTAACTTTAATATTTATTTTCTTGCACTTATGAACACTAAAGCAGTCATTTGCCTTATTTATGTATCCTTTAACTGTATCTCACATTATCACTTTTTACTAGTCCACTCCATAATCCCCACTCTGTCTTGTCTCAGTAGCAAACTACTAAACTATCCTATTTTCTCATATCCCTTTGTCTATAGTGAGCATTATAGAATCTTAGCTTTTGCCCCTTCTGTAGCCAGCCTTATAGTACTAAATATCATGAGGCAGTGTAGCAACTGTCTCATGCTTAATGAGAATTATTTATTAATACCACAATGCTTCAATATGTGAGAGGTGTAAGTATTTACTGAGCTTGGAGACTATCTTCTCACTTCAAAACACATTTGGTAAGCACAACACACACATGCTCAGAGTACAGAGCTTCTTCACTAAACTAACATAGCGGGTGTTAAGAGAACATTGTTTAAACATTCCAGGCTAAGGAGTAAGAAACCTCTCCATTAATTCCCATAACAACATTCCCACTGTGACTGCATCCACTCATAGAGGTGACTCTGATGTCAGGCATACAGCACCACCCTCAAAACAAGATAAATAAAAAAAAAGGATGACAACTGTCTTTCTGGATCCAGGAGGTAAAAAGTGTTGTTAGATCCCCTACATCCTGAAAAAATACGTTTATGTCTGTATAATAGCCCATGTGGGATGAATAGCCTTAGCTGCTTTACTCAGAGGGGCATGCAGAAGCATATGATTGAGCTTGCTATGCAGGTACCCAAGGCAGAAAAACATTGGTCTTGACTGGTATTTTGCCATCACCCAAAATGATGCCAAGATTCAAAGACAAGATAATTGACTTCAATAATTGGCTATCCAGCTGTTTTCCATACCTCTCAACCTGCAGAAAAACAGAAACATTCAACTGGAAATCTGGATATCTAATTAGCATGAAATTTGAATACCAAATAGCACATAACTCTTCCCACTTCCAGTAGGAATGTGGTATACTACTCAGAAAAACATATTTAAAAAATGAGAGTGACAAAAATGATGGAAGCACATTATCAAAGAAACAGAGTAAAATCTGTAGACTTCATTGAACTGTATGGAAAAATTCTATCACAGAAGATCATTTATTTTTGCTCAGAATAAGGTAATTGTAAGACTATTGTTGCCACTAGTATATTGGTCAGGTAGTGTTGTTTTCTGTATAGCAGACAGCTTCAAAAATCACATGCGATGAAGGGAATTCAGAAAATTGTGTGAATGGATAAATTAAGCCCGAAAATAGGGACATCTTAAAAAAGGGGGCCTGAAAATAGGAATGTTCATCCAAAATAGAGACAGTTGAGAGGTCTGTTGGAGTTCTTCTAGGGGGATCCAGTATGACTGGCAAGCCTTCCTGCTTTGCCAGGAATGGCCTGTACCTCTCTTACAAGGATCATGTAGCGCAGAATGAAGTAGCATCAGATAGGCTAGATAGAACTACATCTTATTTCTCTAGTGGTAGTCAGGTGTATGATAAACAGTATACTAATGCAAATAGCAAGACTGGGATGTCAGTTACGTATACTAGTTTTCCATCAAATTTGTGATATAGTGAAAAGGAACTGGAGGCTTCTCATGTCTGATGCTAAATATAAAGAGGTGCTAGGAAATTCCCCAAATTTTGCCTTTAAGAATAGTAGGTCTTTGAAAAACTGCTATATTATAAACCACTGTGTACTGAGAGGGTTGATCAAGCTTTTGATAAGTAGGGCACTTTTTAGTGTAAAACATGCAGCTTCTGTAAGTATATAAATAGCGATAACAGTTTCCAGAATCCTGACACTGTAAGTTATTACAAGTTTTAGGTTCAAGCTAGCTGCTGTTCTATTAATGTAGTTTATTTTGCTGTGTGTGATGCGTGCTTCTGTTTTTATGTTGGGAAGACCAACAGGTGCTTAAAAGACAGGATTAGAGAGTACCTTTATAGTATTTCAAAGCAAAGTATGAATAGTGCTCTGTCTAAACCTATTTTATTGGAAGGGACAGCACATAGTTTTAAGTTTATGGTAATAGCCTGGTTGAAGTTAAACAGCAGAGAGGGTGATATAACAACCTACAGTGAGTGTTTGGTGTTGAAGTGGATTTTGCTTCTAAAAGGTATTCATGGAAAATGACTTAACGGGTACATACCTTTAAGACCCACCCTTAAGTCACATGGTTTAAAGAAATGAGAGGGCTATTTAAACAGGTTGATTTATTATTGTGATAGGTTCATAGGTTCATACTAGGCTATCTGCCCTAGGGCATTTATAAGCCTAGCCAGAGTGTGTTTTGCTTTCGCCACCAATTTTAAATGAATTTTGCTATGCCCTTTTTCGAGGTTAGTATACTGGGCCTCTGTCTAACAGTGACACAGAAGTGATACCCGGGGTAAACCTACGATCTCTGATCCACTAATTAAAATTCCTCTTGAAGAGAGTCAATGAGGGACTCTGCCTAACCTGGACTGGGATATTATTCCAGAGTGAAGGGAGCCTCTGGGTTATGAATCTGTCCCTCCAGCATGTCCTATTTATTTCAGTGCTGAGGTTCAAGTCTCTCGAGCGCATAGCTCGATGGGATTTGGATTTTCTGAGGTGCAGCATGTCGATTAATTCCGGGTTGGACATGGCTTTATACGTCAGGCACAGATCGCCTCTGAGCAGGCGGTATGCCACTGAGTAGAGCTGGAGTTTCTTTAACCGGGCAGCATATGGCATCTGTTTGAGCCCTTTGATCCTCTTGGTGAGGTACTTTTGGGGTCTTTCCAGTTGCTGCAGGTGTCTGGTAAGGTACATCCCAAAAGGGGCATTGTACTCAATTATGGGCCTGATGAGGGATGAGTAAAGAGGCACGATGACCTCTCCTGATCTAGATGTGAATCCCTTCATGATTATATAAAATGTTTTTCTAACCACTTTGGCCACATGGTTTTCAAATGAGAGATTGCTATCAACTTGGGTGCCCAGGTCCCTAATTACTTCTTCCGTACCTAATGGATTACCACCTATGTGGTAATTTGTGGGCACTTTGTTTTTGCCAAAGGGGATGACTATACACTTTTTGGCGTTTAGCTTGAGGCCATGGCTCTGGCACCAGTTGTCTGTTTCTATGAGGCCCTTTTGTAGGACGCTTGTGTCGGCTGGAGAGTCGATGATGGTGCCTAGTTTTCAGTCATCTGCGAACTTGGTCAGCCACAGTCCTTCCGTGTTGGCCTGTACCTCTGAGAAATATATACCGAACAAGAGAGGTCCCAGGACTGAGCCTTGTGGGACGCCACTTGTAACTGGTTTGGAGTCTGACATGGCTCCAGCAATTCTAACCATGTGGGTTCTGTCCTTGAGCCAGTTTGCAACCCATCTAGTGACATAGGGGTTTATATTTGAGCTGGTGAGCTTATCTATAATGCCCAAGTGGGGTATTGTATCGAAGGCTTTTGTGAGGTCCAGGTAGGCTGTGTGGACCACCTTCCCCTTGTCAATGGCCTTGGTGACTGTTTCAAAGAAATCAACCAGGTTTAAGAGGCAGGATCTGCCCTTAACAAAGTCAAACTGGGTAGGATCCAGTGTCTGTAGGTCCCCAATATCTTTATTTATGAGGTCCATGATGATCCTTTCCATAGCTTTGCAGACCAAGCTAGTCAGGCTTACGGGGCGATAGTTTCCAGGATCTGTTGAGGCACCACCTTTGTGGAGAGGGACCACTGTTGCTGTACGCCACTCTTTGGGTACATATCCTGTAGTAAGGATAGATCTAATGAAGCACCCTGATGGTGTGACAGCACTCATCTCATTTTATTTTGTGTTTTTATTGTTTGGTTTGAATATTAAAGCATTATATCCAGGAACTATGCAGGGGTGTCCTCTTTCCTCTTTGTTATTTGCATTATATTTAGAACCATTGGCAAAGAAAACAAGGGACTCAGAAATTCAAGGATATAATTGATATGGTAGTCAAGAAAAGCTGGTTCTATTTGCAGATTATATTATTTATACCTGATAAAACCAGAAAAGGAAATTTCAGTGTAGTGGAACATTTTGAGACAGTTTCAAATTATTTGGGGATGCAAAATTAATGATGCTAAACAATGGCAATAGCTATAAATTATGCACCCACACACAAATTGGTTCAACAATATCCATATTTATGGAGCCACGATAAAATGAAATACTTAGGAGTATGGATTAAAAAGGATTCTGCGGTGGCAGCTAAGGATATGTGGGGAGAGACTAAACAAAAATAATACAAAACCTTGAGAAATTGGGAGCTCCATTATATGGATATTGATAGCAAGATACAAGCAGTTAAAATGTTTTTAGTCCCTTTAGTTTTATACACAGGTCAGGCATATTTTTATCAACCAGAAGAGAAGTTGTAGATAGCAATTAATTAAGAGCTGAAGGATTTTATCTGGAAGGGGAAGACTGTAAGAGTCAAGTGGGATAAGCTGATTCTTCCACTAGAATGAGGCAGTTTGGGACTACCCAATTTGAAGGGGTATTTCAGAGCTACACAGTTAAGGCTCCTATACATTGCACAAGCAGAAACTTGTAATTTAAAGCAAAAAGGGATGATAATGAAAGGGAGGGAAGCTCAAGAAAGGAGAAGACTGGAACTTTGGATGCAGATCCTTAAGGAGAATAACAATAACCATACATAATATTGCATTCATAAATTAGCAGAAAATATTCTAAAAACTAAGCCATCATGGAAATGGCAAAGGAAATTCTGCCGATAGGGATGACTGCAATTAGGGATACAGACAATAGGCAAGAGGGGGGTTGTAATTTATTGGAGAAAACTGGTAAAAGAATCAACATATTGGAAGCAAATAGTTAGAGAGGGAAAGGTAATAGAATGGGAAGAGGTCAAGAATTTATTTGGACTGCAGGCTAGAGATTGCCTTCCCTATCAAGGACCGATATCAGAGTATAGACAAAGAGAAAGAAATAGAGGATCCTAAGAGAAAGACCAGCACTGGTAGAGTTTTTAGTAGAATCCAGAAAAGCAGCTGCTGTTAAAGAAGCTCAAGGCTACATGCCTCTCCCTAGCTACAAGGAACGTCCAAGGCTATGGGCATCTCCCAAGCCCAAGTTTCAGCTCTAAAAAGATAAAATACGCAGTGTACACTCCACCTGTTAGCATCATATGGGCCCCCTCTCACTCCACACTTCCTAAATTTTCCTTTAAGATGAACCTCTTTGTGAGGAACTAAATTTCTGAATTTAGCCCTCTAGACTGCTTTGTTTTGTACTACACCAATTGCAATTAAGACTTTGGAATTAAGAAGATTATGTGAGTATCTTCCTTTACTCCATACATTCTAAAAGCACATTTAAAGGCACATACACTTTTTTTTCATAACCAGCATGTTACAACAATTTATTTATTTATTTGACAGTTAGTTAACTGAGTTAATCTGACTGGGCAAGAAAGCCCTTTTTCATCAGAGACCCGAGGAGAAAAGCTCCAAACATATAAAATATGTAAAACTTATACAAATACAAAATACTAATAACAGAGCTATAAGTAATGCAGTAGATACAAAAGCAAATCTTACTTATTAACAAAAGAAATTAAACAGTTTCATTCATACAGAGAGAAAGACTGCAATAACCACATTGGCAAATGGTCAACCACTTACGTAATGGAGTGTCAATTCACTATATCTGTTAGACTGTGAGAAAACAGGTTATTTATTGCTTTAGACAGTCAGGTGTAGATATTGTAAAATTCTGTAGGCAGAGATAGGGGAGAAAGTAAGATGAGGAGGAATAGGTCAGGATGGAGTAGGGCAGGGACAGGTCCACTTATTAAGCATGTAATCTTTTAGTGTTTTTTTAAAAACTGAGACTATTAGAGATGGCTCTAAGGCTGTGGGAAGTTTATTCCAGGTACAGGCAACTGAGTGACTATACAGAAGTTTACCAATTTGCTTTGTGGGTTTATATACTTCTAGGAGATGTTAGTCTGCACTGTGGAGGCGTCTTTTGGGGGTATATGAAGAGATTAGAGTAGACAGAGCAGGGCAGAGGGAGGGATTAGCTAGTGTTGACTGTGTGAGGTGGAGTTGAGGAAGTAGGAGTTAGTTTTGTACTTCTGGCCATAAGAGATTTTTTACAGCATTGCAGTGATGGGAGTGGTAAAGTAGATTAGCAGCAAATCTAGCAATTTTATTGTAGATGGATTCAAGTTTGGCCATGAGGTTAGATTGGAGATTAGTGAGTATAGGTGCAGTGTAGAATAGAGCAGGCTATAGAAAAGCTTCAGCTAGTGAACGTTTTGTGTCCTTCATCAGGTATTTTTTATTCCTGTATAGTAGGCCTAGTTTTGAGTGTGTTTTTTGATAGCTTGTAGGATATGTATGTCAAATTTGAGTTGATCATCGACAACTACGCCAAGGAGTTTAGTATGGGTTTCTACTGACATAGTAGTATTGTTAAGGGATATGACTAAGAAGGAGTTTTTACAATGCTGTAGAGATTTAGGGAGGAATAGAAGAATATATATTTTGGATTAAGTAAGAGTTCATTGCTGGTTAGCCATTTTCCAGTGACAGGAGTTAGTCTTGGGTAAGGGAAAGAAGGTGGGGGAGATTATTGGAGCAAGATATGATGGTGGAATTGTCTGCATACTGAATTAAAGAAGAGTGGGTGCAAGATGTGTATATTTGTAAAGATATTGAATAGGAGGGGCCCTAGAATGGAGCCTTGAGGTACACCAGTATGAACAGGAGGAAAGAGAGAGGAGGCTAATAGCCATCTGACAGACTGAAGTCTATCAGAGAGGTAGCTGGTGAACCAAAGTATAGTAAATTGAAAGAGATTAAGGTTTTTAAGTTTACTTAGAAGAAGATTATGAGAGGCAGTGTCGAAAGCTTTTGATAAATTTTGGAAGAGGGAAGAGATGAGTTTGTTTTCATCACGAACTTTGGCAATGATGGTCTGAATAAAAGTAATAAGAGCAGTGGTAGTGCTATGATGGGGACAAAAACCATGTTGAGTAGGAGTTAGGAGGTTTTCCATTATAAGACGATCAAGTATTTGTATATACATTTTCCATTATTTTGGAAACAGAGGATAGGATAGCAATGGGACGATAATTGGAGGGGTCAGTGGAGTTTCCACCTTTATGAAGGGGATAACATAGAATTTCTTAAACATTTTGGGCAGAGTATTTTCAAGAATGATCAGTTTATGAGAATGGAGACTGGGTAGGCAATGGCATTAGCAGCAATTTTAAGAAATTGTGGGGGTAAGTTGTCAACAGAGGGAGAGCAGGGTTTAAGTTTAGAGAGAAGTGATTTGATATATTCAGTGGGAGAGGGTTTAAGGGAGAAGTTGTAGGTATTGGAGAAGGGAATGGTCTCAGTAGAGGAAAGATTTCTGTTGCTATTTTTAGTAAGATTTTTGATAGAATTTATGAAGAAAGTGTTTAGAGTGGCAGTATCAAGGTCAGAGCTATTTGGACAGGGACGAGGTATAAGTAGGCTTACTAGGATAACTAGGTTTATTAATATTGTTTCAAAATAGTTTGGGATTCAAGTGGTAATAGTTTAGTGGTTTATAACAGTATGCCTTTTGTCCTTGTCAATTTGTTTCTTGGTAAGATTTCTAAGTTCTCTATAACTTTGAAGGTGGTTTGGCAGATTAGTTTTTTCCTGGTCTGTCAAGCCTCATCTCTCTGTAACATGAGGTTATGAGTAGGTTGGGATAGTCACAGTGAAAAATTAGATTTAAGTCTTATTTTTCTGATGGGGCCATTGAGTTTAGAGTATTAAGGAAAATGTCATTGAATTTGGAGATGGCTTCATTAAGAGGAAGGTTGTAGAAGAAGGTCCAGTTGAAGGAGGAAAGTATAGTACTGAAAGTATCAGGATTGAAGGTAGAGAGTTTATTACAGTCTTTAATATATTGGAGTCTATGAAGTTGAGAAGAACTTCTATGAACTAGGGTGGGAAGATGATCACAGAGAGAATCTGGAAGAGTACATGGATTGTGGTAATGGTTTGGGTTACAAGTGAGGATCCAGTCGAGAGTAGTGCTGGTGTCTGAATGCTTATTATAATGAGTGGGAGAAGAGATGAGCTGATAGAAGCCATAGAGGTCGACGCAAGTATGGGGATCAGTATTAGCATCGCCCAGGATAATGGTCTCATAGGTGATGTTATCAGACACCCAAGCGAGAAACTGCTCTAAGATGAGCATATTATTTTCCAGGGGAGGCTGTAAATGCAGCAATTGCAAGGTTTTTGTGTTTATTAAGTTTGCAGTTGACTATAAGAGTTTCAGCAGGATAAAAGTTAGGAGGGATTGTGGGTAGAGGGTAGGGTGAGAGTTGTTCTGAATATAGAATTGCTACACCTCCCCCTTTTTTAGACTGACGATCAAGTCGGAAGATATTATAGCCTGGGGAAGGATTTCAGAGTCAGAGATATGTGGTTGTAGCCAAGTTTCAGAGAGAGTAAGAATGTCAGGGGTACATTCAGAGATCAGGGAGTGAAGATGGGACACCGTATTAGTGATATTTTGTATATTGAGAGAGATTATAGTTAGGTTTTTGGAAGGTGGGAGTTTAGTGGAGTCTATGAGGGTAGCAGGAAGTGATAAAGTTGGTTGAGTAAGAGGAGATGGAAAAGTGTTGGTGGAGTTATTATAGCTATGTTTAAAGGAGTTGGTGTGTGGTCCAGGAATGGGATAGATGTCTCCAAAGCACAGTAAGTTAAAAAGGAAAAAATCTTAGAGTTTGTGAAAGGATAGAATGTGGCATACTTAGATCTAACTTTAAAATGTAGAGAAGTAAGTGGGAGGACTTTTACTTTGTGAAAATGTGTTATGCAGTTAGGGAAAAGTGAGGAGGCAATGGCAGAGTTTATAGAGGTTTGTATATCAGTATAGTGATATGGGAGAGTGGATGTTAGCATAGTCAAGAGCAAGGGGTTATAATAAGAGGTAAAGAGTATTAGAATACATAAGCAGGAGAAACAGTGGATGAGAGAGAATATATTTGAAAGGGTTTGGTAGATATTTGAGAGAGAGGGGGTAAAAGAACCAAAGATGTTGGGAGACAAAGTTCACTGGAAAAAAGGAATATAGGTGTAAGGAGGGAAAAGATGGCAGGAAATGAAGAGGAGGGAGAAAGTTAGGGAATTGTAAGAAGGTGATGTACTAGATAGGAGGAGCTGTAGAGAAGATAGAGTTCTAACTGGAGAAGATGGGGTGGAGTTTAGGATTAAGATTAGAGAATGTGGTTAATTTGGTTAGAGTATAAAAGGAATGAAAGTGTGGGTGGGTGGGAATGGAGGTAGGGTATGGGAGCAGAGTGAGCCTGAGCAAAGCGAGGAGGAACAGAGCGGGTTGAAGCGTACTTGGAGAAAACTGAGAAAAACAATCAAACAGCTAGCCCAGTTCAGTATCTAAAGGTGTCTTTTTATCTGTGTGAACTCAAAAGCAGATTTAGAAGAGCCTCGGGAGGGTAGAATTTAAATTAAATACAAAGCTTTGGAAACTGTATATTTTTGTTGCAATACATGGGAGGAAAATGGGGGGAAGGGGTCCAGTACTGTGTACAGCAGAAGAACCAATGGGAATATCAGAGAGATAAGAAGATTATATTATACCTACACTGCTTACAGTCTGTTGATAAAAGTAGGACTTGTAGTATCTTTTGATGTGGTTAAGGGACTGTAAGGAAAAGAGTGAGAGATGTAAATATGAAGCCAGAAAAGGGGGTAGATGAAGTAAATAGAAAAGAATAAGATGGGAATAAGAGATAGACAAGAAAATAACACAGTTCAAACAGTTTAGCTAAGCAGTACTTAAATAAATTAGTTAGGGAACAAGCAGTGATAATTAATAAGATAGTTACCCTATTTAGTATTATGAAATTCAGTCTATCGTCATCTTAATTGCACAAAATGCAGAGCAATTCAATGTCAGTAAACTTTTCCAGCAATTTGGTACTACTTAGTAATGCATGCCAACAGAAAAGAGCAGCGTGGTGGCAGGGCATAAAATTACAGTAAAATCACTCAGTTTCCATGCAATACAGTAATAGAATAGGTGCTCAGATAAGCTAAGTAGGAAATTCTAACTAACACAGGTTAACACACACACAACAAACCTCATTCCCACCACAAAACATGGGATTTTGGAATCATAATAATGGTTTATAGGCCCTGGACAACCCATCATCACTTCTGTTGGATAGACCAGGTATGTGGGTCTCTGTATTCTGAAGTAATTGCAGGGGTAATGCCCATTGACTTGGTCCAACCATCACATTTGTCAGCTCTCAGAAATGGACATGATCTGTCATGAAAGTAAAGTACCCAACTAACAAATGGTTTTTCAAGGCATAGAAATCTTGGAAGACACTCTCTCTATCAGCGTCTCAGCATCTCCTTTCTGGATGTCTTAGTTTCCTGTTGATATATCACACAAGGGGTTCCTCACCTTGAATGTCTTGGAATAGCACTACTTCCAAACCTATCTCTAATATATCTGTAAATAATGTAAACTCTTCAATAAAATCAGGAATTACCCAACAGGTTCAGAAAAAAAGATGATTTTGAGTTGAAGTGCTCTGTCTCAAGTGATCAATGCACCTTTACAGGTCCTTTTCCCATATGAGGTCAGTCAAAGGCCATGAAAGAGTCAAACAATTAGGTAATTTCTGATTGCAAACAGTAAGTAGGTAAAAACTGGGACTAGTTTGTTATTACCCATATGCATCCACACCTTTTCTTAACACAGACTTCAGTGTTTTATTATATTCTTCTACTAATCCATCAGTCTGCAGATGGCAGGCAAATGCCTTCAGTTATTTGACTTTAAAGTATTGACATAACTGATGCAGTACCCTTGACATAAAGGGAATACCTTGGGTAGTAAATATCTACTTAGGGATACCCACTCTGGAAAATAACAGTACCACTTTCTTTATGATAGCCTTAGCATTAAATCTGTATAGTAGCATTACTTTTGAAAATGTAGTAGCATAGTTCACTATGACTAGGATGTACTGATACCCATTGCCAGATTTTATGAATGGCACCACTATATCCATACCAATACATTCAAATAGTATTTCCATGATAAGCATTGGAATCAATGGACTTTTATGACCAGGATGTTGTACAGTTGTCTGGCATTCTGGGCAAGCACAGACATTGCCTCTGTTATATTATACCTGGCCAGTAAAATCTGGCTAATAATATTGCCTTAGTTATGCAGTTAGGGAAAAGTGAGGAGGCAATGGCAAAGTTTATAGAGGTTTGTATATCAGTATAGTGATATGGGAGAGTGAGTGTTAGCATAGTGAAGAGCAAGGGGTTATTATAAGAAGTAGAGAGTATTAGAATACATAAGCAGGAGGAACAGAGGATGAGAGAGAGAGAGAGTATATTTGAAAGGGGTTGGTACATATTTGAGAGAGAGGGGGTAAAAGAATTAAAGATGTCAGGCGACTAAGAAATTCACTGGAAAGGAATATAGGTGTAAGCAGGAAAAAGCTGGCAGGAAATGAAGAGGAGGGAGAAAGTGAGGGGACTTTAAGACAGAGATGGTACTAGATAGGAGGAGCTGTAGAGAAGATAGAGTTCTAACTGGAGAAGGTGGGGGTGGAATTTAGGATTAAGATTAGGGGGTGTGATTAATTCCTAGGTAACCTCCTAATTTGTGACTATCCGCTAGCTTCATTAGCATCCTTTAATGTTTTGCCAGTTGTAACTGATGCAGAATATCTTTCTTTTTTTATTCAGTTTATATAAGTGTCCATCTTTTAATTAAAAAAATATGGGTAAGTAGAAATGGGAACAAACAATTCACTGTCTTCTCCTATAACCTTAGTCATGTGCTCTCTTGTTCTACTACAAGCATCATTTTCTCATTGTGCCTTTTTAAAATTATGTGACTTATTTGAAAGTGCAGTAATTTAGGATTCTGCTCCTAAAATGCAGGTACATCAGATTCTTCATGTCTTCTCCTGAAACGACAGTAATGAACAATGCTTTATTTGTTCCACTATCCACACAGGCCTTGTGACTACTCTTTTTTCTTACATGCTGCTCTCTGTACTTTACTGGAGGCTGTCACCACTTCCTTCTCTTCCCCTATACTGCTTCCTCAGTACAAAAGGCATGTCACAACAAATTTTAGTATCAGATTTATGTTTTCATGTTTCATAGATTCCTGTTGTTTAGACTCTGTTGGATTCTCTGATGTTCTTCGTCTTCCATTGCTGCAGTCCTGACTATTGGGTATAGTCCGCGTCCCAGTCGGCCCGAATACCAGAGTATAAGGCTGACGTCGGTCAGGGCGCATTAGACTGACGTCAGTACGTCAGGGTACTAATGCGCATGACCGACGTCATATCCTCAGTCTTTTTTGCCGCATGGTCCGATGCAGAAGCAATTTTGCGAGTGCAGGTTGGCGTTCTGAGATTTTCCGAAACCGGAGTTTCAGACCGAAACAGAGTTGGCTAAGTAACCCGTTGGGAACATTTTGGTTTTCTTGCCTCAGTATTTAACCGGATGTCAGAAAAAGTGAATAACTGTATTTCTTGTGGGAAGCAGATACCGCATAGGGATTATCATACATTGTGTATACCTTGTTTAGGGCCTGAGCACGACGTTGTTGGTTGCCGCTCTTGTGCTAGATTTAACAAGCGCACTATTAAGAGGAGGCTAGATTGTGCTAGGTTAGTGTTTGGAAAGCGTTGCAATTATAATATGCCGTCGGATGCTCCGACGCCCGCTTCATCCAAGAAGCGCAAGGACAAAACAGTGAAGCCTAGGGGTGAGGAACCGGCAGTCCCGGACGTCGGTTCTTTAGTCGGCTCAGTGGAGCCAGAGGTTTTGCCAGGAGTCTCCATGGAGTCTCAGGCGGATACTTTATTGTTACAGGATGTGCCCTCTCAGGAGGTAGGCCAGGCTGAGGGGGCTTCTGAGGTAACTGTTCTTCCCTCTCTTCCCAAGGTAGTTAGGGCCTCTCCTTCTGTTGCCAAAGCTTCTTTTAGAGGTAGGCCAAGTTCAGCTTCTGTGGGGGCTTCTCCTAGCATTTCGGGCTCTGTGCCTAAGAAACATATGCTTAAAATGGCTGAAGATTTGATTACTCTCATTAGAGGTTCTATGCCCCCGCCTGATAAGAGGCCTAGGGTGGAACAGGAGTTTGATAGTTTTGAACAGTGTTCACAGGCTTCAGAGTCTTCTGTGGAAGACTTACAAGAGTTTCCTACTTATTCTGATTCTGATGTGGATGATTCCACTCCTACAGCTTCTCCTCCTGAGGATTTTTCATTTTCAGAGACTCTTCACTCCATGAGGGAGCACTTTAAATGGGAAGGCCAGGATTACTCTGATTCCAGGAAAAGGCTTAGGGAATTCTTGTATTAGCCGCAGCATAGGCCCATAGCTATTGCTCGTGTGTTGAATGTGGTGGAGGATGTTTTGCAGAGGCTTCCCTGAACCCTGACTCCTTGCCTCCTGCTCCTGTTAAGCCTGATAGGTATTATAGGGTGCCCGAAGCTCATAAGTATTTGTTTAAGAGTCCTAGGGCGGACCCAGAAACTATTTCTCAGGGGCCTAAAGGTGTTAAAGCTTCTGTGGTTAAAAATCCTGTACCTTCTGATAAAGAGGCAAGGGCTTTGGATAGGTGGGGTAAGAAAGTGTATACTTCTTCCACTCTAGCCATGAGGGCGTTGAATTGTCAGTTTCACATGCTAAAATATCAGAATTATCTCCTTTCACAATTGAAATCTAAGGTGGATGCTTTGGCGGAAGGTATTGAGTGTAAAGAATTGCTGGATTTGGTTCATGTGTCTGAACAAGTGGGTAAGCATTCTTTGCAGTGTGGTTTTGATGCTGTTCAGGCCTCCTCGAGGGTGGCTGCTACTAGTTCTGTTCTTCGCAGACATGCCTGGTTGAAGGATCAGAATTTAGCTGAGCATGTTAAGTCCAGGATTTTGGATGCTCCTTTACAGTCTGATGTGTTGTTTGGACCGCCTGTGGAAGCAGTCTTAAAGAAAATGGAAGACAAAGCTAAGTCTATGCAGACTGTTAAAGATTTTTTGCAGGTGCAGCCTCCGAAGTTTAGTAGAAATTGGCCTGCGAAGGGGTGGACATATCCTGCTTATGGTTCCCAGTCTAGGGGTAGGTCTAGACGTGGTAGGGGCAGGGCTCAAGGTTCATTTAGGCCTAGATCAGAGAGTTCACCTGCTCAGACTTCTGGTGAGGGCAGGGGTCAGTCCTTTCGTAAACAGACCCAATGACCTGCCTTTTCAGCTGCCAGTGGATTCTCGTCTGGCAGCTCCTTTGGGAGGAAGACTGTCTCTTTTCAAGGAAAATTGGGATTTAATCACTCAAGACAGATGGGTGCTGGATATCATTCATCACGGTTACAGATTTTATTTCCACACAATGCCCCCTTTCAAAGGCATGCCAGATGTTCCTCCTCCACAAAGAAAAGAGGCTCACAAGCAAGTTTCTCAGTTACTCCAGATAGGGGCCATTCAGCCAGTCCCTGTATCAGAAAGGGGCTTCGGATTTTATTCTCGCCTGTTCCTAGTACCAAAGAAGGGGAACACGTGGAGACCAATTTTGGATTTATCTATCCTCAACACTTATCTGGACATTCCCAAGTTCAAGATGTTGACGTTACAACAACTGTTACCTCTGCTGGGCAAGGATCACTGGATGGTAACTTTGGATCTCAAGGAAGCTTACCTTCATGTGCCTATAAGGCTAAGTTGCAGAAAGTATCTGCGGTTTCGAACTGGAGATTTTCATTATCAGTTCTCTGCATTGCCCTTTGGCTTATCTACTGCCCAGAGTATTCACAAAGGTTCTGGCTCCAGTGATAGCTTACTTCAGGCTTCAAGGCATTCAAATCTATCCTTACTTGGACGACTGCCTGATTCTGGCTCAAGAAAAGGAAGACCTTCTACAGCATCTGGAATATGTCATAGCAGTGCTAAGATGCCTAGGGTATTCTGTGAACGAAATAAAGTCCAGTCTAGTACCCTCTCAAGACATGTGCTTTCTGGGTGTGAGACTGAATACAGCAGCCCAGATGGCCTTTTTAACCCCGGACAAACAAAAGAGTCTGTCACTTTACTTCCATCAACTATCTCATCAGTCCGTGCTGACTGCAAGGACAGTCCTTCAAGCATTAGGGTTCATGGCATCTTGTATTCTGGTGCTTCCCAATGCCAAACTGCATATGAGGAAGCTGCAATGGTATCTCAAAATGTATGGACACAGCACTGCCAGGATTTGGACACTGTCATTCAAATAATACCTTGCCTTCAAAAGGAATTCTTGTGGTGGGCTCAGGAATGTCACCTAAACAAGGGACTCTCTGTGACCCGGCCAGAGGCGAGTCAGATTTTAACGACAGATGCCTCGGACACTGCTTGGGAGCTCATCTGAATGGAAAGTGGATACAAGACAAGTGGCCTGCCAGACTACAGCATCTACATATCAACATGAAGGAGATGTTAGCAGTCCAGTTTGCATTGATGGCTTTCAAGGAGTTACTTCTTCCAGGGCAGGTGTTGATTCTAACAGACAACACAACTGTCATGTGGTACATCAACAAGCAAGGGGGAACACATTCTTATCCTCTATGCAGGCAAGCAATGATTTTATGGGAGACTGCGTTAAGCCTGCAACTAACTCTTCAGGCAAGGTTTCTGCCAGGAGCACAGAACTCCCTAGCAGATGTGTTAAGCAGACAAATCATGGATCCCCACGAGTGGAAACTGGATCTTCATGTATTTCAGACATTGACAGTGTCATGGGGAACTCCAGACATAGATCTGTTCGCTTCTCCACTAAACCACCAGCTGCCAAAGTATTGCACAAAGGGGTTTCATCACACAGCTTGGAAAGTGGATGCTCTGTCTTTCAGTTGGAAAAACCTTCATGTCTATGCCTTTCCACCTCTGCCTCTTCTTCCAAAGGTATTATTAAAGGTCAGACAAGACAGGCCAAGGATGATTTTGATAGCTCCAGATTGGCCTCGGCAACACTGGTACCCACTTCTACGGAGTCTTGTAAAGACGCCTCCATGGCCTTTACCTCTGATTCCTCATCTGTTATCTCAGAAGGACGGTCATCTGCTCAATGTCAAGCTTCAATCTCTTCATCTCACAGCTTGGCATATTCTGTGTTGAAGCACAGCAGGTCTCAGCTTCCTCAACAAGTTTTAAATGTGATTATGGAAGCTAGAAGGCCTAGTACTAGGAGAGTGTACGCAGAAAAATGGAAGAGATTTTTATTTTGGAGTACAGCAAAGAATTTGGAGATTTCAGAGCCTAATTTGAGTGTGGCTCTTCAATATCTTACTGAATTATTGGACAAAGGTTTGTCCTTCTCTTCCATAAAGATTCATGCTGCAGCAATTTCAGCTCACTATGATTGTGACCCACCTTTGTTTTCGCATCCTTTGTTCAAGCAGTTTCTTAGAGGGGCAAAGAATATAAGACCCCCACGTAGAGCTCCTACTCCTGCTTGGGATCTCAATTTTGTGTTGGAAAAACTTACTCTACAACCTTTTGAGCCTGCAGCTACTGCTGAATTGAAATATTTGTCATGGAAGACTGCTTTTCTGTTGGCTATTACTTCTGCAAGAAGGGTGTCTGAATTGCAGGCCCTTATGGCAGTAGAGCCCTTTTTGATTTTCCATAAGGACAGGGTATCATTACGTACTAATCCTTCCTTTATGCCTAAGGTGGTTTCTAGTGTGGCTTTAAACCAAACTATTCATTTGCCTACGTTTTTGCAGATCCTCAGAATAAAGGGGAAAAGATTTTGCACACTTTAGATGTACACAGGCAATTGCGTTATTATTTGAGCAGGACTAAGAATTTTAGGCAGTCTCAGCAGTTACTTGTTTCTTTTGCTTTGGGTTCACAGGGCAAGCCTGTGTCAAAACAAACTATTTCTAGGTGGATTGGCTTTTGCATTGCGTTTTGTTATTCCCATCATGGCAAAGAGGTTCCAGCTGGGATTAGGCCTCATTCCACTAGGGCTACTGCCACTTCAACAGCATTTCTAAGGGGGGTGGCAACTAAGGATATTCTGGAAGCAGCTACTTGGAGTTCAGTGCATATTTTCTCTAGGCATTATCACCTGCCTATATACTCTAAGACTAGGGCTGGTTTTGCCACAGCTGTTTTACAAGGCATGTTGTCAGCTCCTGCTACTTTATAATTTGCCAGCCTCCCTTACCTCTGCTTTGGGATTCTACCCAATAGTCAGGACTGCAGCAATGGAAGACGAAGAACATAGTACAGTTTTGTACCTACCATAAATGTAGATGTTCGAGGATTCCATTGCTGCAGTCCAATTTACCCTCCCTCCTTCCCCTCTGTGTTTAGGGGTGGTTGTGTAGGTGAGTTTACATGTTTATATTTTATATATATATATGTATATATTGTTGTATATATTATACATGTTTTTGGTGCAGGTTGTTTTGGGAACTTGTCTTTTTGGGTCTTCTGACATCTGGGGCAAGAAAAGACTGAGGATATGACGTCGGTCATGCGCATTAGTACCCTGACGTACTGACGTCAGTCTAATGCGCCCTGACCGACGTCAGCCTTATACTCTGGTATTCGGGCCGACTGGGACGCGGACTATACCCAATAGTCAGGACTGCAGCAATGGAATCCTCGAACATCTACATTTATGGTAGGTACAAAACTGTACTTTTTAAACTAACAGCAACATTCTCAGAACTTTGCATTCTCCCGCTCGTCCTACTTTCTGAACTCACTTTGTTCTTGGGTTTCTCAATCAAGTGTCTTTATTTTATGTTTGTCTCAGTTTCTGTGCTAATGTTGTTTATCAGTGTTTTTGATGACTTCTGTCTTGTACTGATTTTTGCTTCAGAGTTCCCTATCCATTAATCTTTTGTTACTGTACTGACATTTCTTATAATTTTAAATGTATGTTGCTCTATTGTTGGATCATACTTCTGATAACACAGGATCTTAAATGTATGTTACTCTATTGTTGGATCATACTTCTGATAACACAGGATCCTTTTCATTGTCTATCCACAAAAAATTCTGTTTTCTTTTGTAATTTCCAAGCCAACTCTCTTCTGGTTATGTCTTTGAATGTTGTGACCTTGCATGATCGCACTCTTGAGCCAAAAGCAGTATCAGCTTGCCACACTGTGTCTACAAAATCTCCTTCCGCCCATATTCTCCACACTGTAAATTTCAGAAAGATGTAGGAGGTAGGACATATATACAAAATAATTCAACAAACAACCTAAAGTGTTGGCCTACTTGGCTATGTAGTTTTCAAAATAAAAGGGACAATATCTTCATAATAATGTGTAGTCCTCGTCCACCCCTTCCATGGCACAGACTGTCTTATAACCAAAAGGAAAGTTCAAGGATGCAGGCCTCTCTCAGGCATAACTTTCAGCTCCAGAAAACAAATACTTTTATAAAGTATAATCGAGGTTACACTTCATAGTTAGCCTGACTGGGTTCTCCATCACGCCTTGCTTCCAAGGTCTTCCTTTCAGATGAACTTCTATGCAAGGAATTAAATTCCTCAATTTAGCCATCCAGGCTCCTCCCCTTTTATACTATAGTAATTGACAGTTAAGGCCTTGTGATTTAGCTAATTGTTGTTAGAATGTTCATACACTCCTCACATTCCAGGAACACACTTAAAGCCACATATGCATCTTCCATAAACATCAATGTTACACTGAATTCAGGAATTTGCATCAACTAGGCAAGATTCTACAGTACACGCAGAAAAAAATGGTTCTCATGTCTCCATATGGGGTGTTAGTTATCTAATTTTTAATACTATATCTAATTCTGGAGTATTCATGTCTCTGAGAATGAAGGCAGAAAACACCAAGTACTTTAGTGAGGGCAACAAAATACTGTGGGTTTTTTTTTTTTTATAGAGTGATGGAAGGAAGCTAAGTGTGGAATCTGCAGGATATGGAGAAAAGATATGAATAAGCCATAACTCTTCAAAAAAGTTGAAGGTATAAATAAGTTCAGAGTGGTGGTGTAGGAGGGATGGCTTATATTGACAGATGGCTTTTTGAGGCTGTAAGTTGCAAAATCACCAAAGGGAGAAAAAATAAAAGGCAAATGGTACAGCAGATAAGATGTAAATCATACTGGTGTGAATGTGAAAGGTGACTGTGAATACTGTTTGAAAAATGAGTTAAAGCAATTAATGAAATGTCTTAGGTAATAAAGGGTATGATTAGCACTTGTGTTAAGAAATTGCCTGCATAATACAATTGCTTTATTTGCAAAAGAACAAATTATAGAAATGAATATATAAGGGCAAGAGATGTAGTAGAACTAATGCAAATGAATGATTTATACAAAGCAATATATGATTTTTCCTACAAATGAGATTTCTTGTTAAAATATTTGTGATGACTTAAACATGATAATTTCAAAAATATAGAACCTGACCTTTCACATAACAAGATGTTATTACTTGGTTATACAAGACTATATTTTACATACAATAACTTATTTTATATAAATTGATTATATAAATTATTTAAATGGAATATAAATAGTGTTTTTAAACAATAAAGAACTTATTGAATCTGAGATGATGAGATTCATTCTCATCTGCAATCAGGAGTGAAGCCATAAACCTTTAGTTAGCTCAAAAACTGAAAATTTCAGTATCTTTTGTCTCTTATTGGGGAAAACCTTCTTGTTGCTTCTATGCCTTAATCTGGCAGATCTGGTAGACTTCATTGAAGAATTTCTGTACTCATCTAGCTCAATTACCACAAGAAGATGGATGAGGTATTCATCAAAGTCCAGCAGATGATGTCTCAAAGCCTTCTGCCTCTCTTACTGGACTGGGGATGAAAGATCCCCTTCCTTTTTGCTGACTTTTTCAATTCTTGGTTCTCAGCTGTACTCACTATGTTTCATACAGGCTCCAGTTCAAATTAGTGTGAGCAATGACCCATAATCAGCAGAGTTAATGTTTGTAGGACAATGCCATTTACTGCAATTCTGTTCTTCCACTTGCAAACACTGGAATTTGAGTTATCAATATTGGCATTTTGTCAACTTTGTGGAAACCTTTGGCCATTGTCACATAGGTCAAACTTCAAGCCTTCTGGGAGTGTGCAGTCAGTGTCAGCTTTAGGATCAAATGGTACTTTGACTTTAATGGTTGGGGCTTGGAACTTGGGGTCACATGCGAAGCCGAGCCTGTCAGTTTATCCAGGATATGGCAATGGTATCATCCTCAGTACCAATACTGCATTGACCACCAGCAAAGCATGCATGGACTTTGACCCCACACCAGCAATCTTATCTTGGGAGAAGATAATTCTTTAATGGACATGCTCAGTTGCTGTTGACTGATGCTACAAGGGAGGTTCCTTGGCCAGTCAGTAGTGCAGAAGCTCTTCCTATGATTTAATTGTATCCCTGACCAGTGCCAAGTGCAGCTACTTTTGCTGCCTCATCTCAACTTTCTTCCTTTAGGAGAGCATCTCAGGAATGCATTCATGCAGAAAAGACATTGGGGACTCCTTTATGTTTTTCTCAATTTCCTCTGATCTCACAACTTATTCAGAAAACCAGTCTGAGTAACTCCAAGATCAATCTCTTAGTCCCATACTGGCCTTGAAAAGTTTATCTGTCTCTGTTTTGGTCTCATTACCTGGAAAAGCCTTCCAGTCATAGGCCCTACTTATCTTTTCTGACCAACCCACCCTTCCATTAAGCCTAACCAAAAACTTCCCTCCCTTTATCTAATCACAAAAGTAGTCCAGGTCCACAGATTTTCAATGACTTCTTACCATAACACAGTAATCCAGGTCTTTAATTCTGTCCAGAGACCCAAAACCAAAAAATGTACAAAAATAAATGGATGTGTTTTCCATTTGGACTTCTGCAAAGGGTTTGGATCCTTTTTACTTATCTTAGCCATATTGGACTACCTGTCACATATTTTCAACAGAGTTATTTCTCTATAAGTGCAACTGGCAGCAATTCATTGTTTCCATACAGGTGGCAATTCTTTATCTCTGATGTCTCTGAAAATTTGCAAGACCTTACTCAAAGGTACTTTTCTCACCCATCCACCTATCATGGATTCTATCCTGCCTTGTGATTTGTACTTTGTATTAAAAAAGCTTATTCTTCCACCATTCGAACCAGCAGCAAAAGCTGATTTGAATATGTGTCTTAGAAAAATGAAAGTTGCATGCTTACCATAATGTTAGATCTCTTAGAAATATGTCAACCTTGGTAACCTGTAGGGCTATTTGCCATAGGAAATAGGAACACACAGTATCTGGATTTTTTCAGAGATTTGTTTTGTCCTCTTGTTGCAGTGATTCTGCTCAGCTCCCATCATCCTTGTTGATGCCCTGGTCTTATATTCCTCTGATGCATGTTGTAGTGAACGACTAGCAAAGGAAAATATCAAAGTGCCTACTGCATGTATGGAAGAAGAACAAACAGATAAAACTCTCTTGGTATCCAAATGAGCCCAAATGTAAAGATAATCAACAGAAAACCACACAAATGCAAGGCTCAACTGCCAGGACTTAGATATATTTAATAAAATAGAGACAGAATACAACAGCAAAGCTTTCATGTAAAATAACTCTTTTTCAGTGCTAACATACACAATATCCTAAAATAACTGTATGTATATATGTATGTGTATATATATATATATATATATATATATATATATATATATATCCTCTATGTCAGCAAATTATTCAATCAATCCATTAACCAGTAAGATTTATTTAACTATTAGCAATGAAACACTAAAAGATTAAAAAACATAATACTTTAATAATATATTAGTAATGCCCAGAAAATAATATTAAACCATTTCCTATATAAAAATTAAAATAAAAATATCTTATAGAAAAATATGAATTTTGCAAAAAATATTCTTACAAAAATATATTCTCTACAAAAACTATATGACTATAAAAAATTTTCTTTACAAAAATTCTCTCTTATATTTTAGGACAGGTTTAATACTAGTTTTTAACATTTAAGCCAGGTGATTTATCTGCCCTAAAGTAGTTGATACACCTGTACTCAGCCATTTCAGTTTTTACACACATGCTACCTCCCCTTAAACCAATATGTACTTTCTGTATAACCCTAAATTTAAAATTGTTATCATTACCCTGGGTCATAATGTGTCTATATAGTATATTACTATCTATTTTTCTTCTAATTTCTGACAAACTCAACTGTATTTTTTCCTTCAGTTCAGTTTTTGTAGAGAATATATTTATGTAAGAATATTTTTTGCAGAATTCATATTTTTCTGTAAGATATTTATAGTTAAATGTTTATATAGGAAATGGTTTAAGATTCTTTTCCAGTCATTATTAATGTATTATTAACATATTATGTCTTTTAATCTTTTAATGTTTCATTGCTAGTAGTTACATAAATCTTATTGGTTAATTGATTGACTGGATAATTTGCTGGCATAGAGTATGCATACAGAGTTATTGCAGGGTATTTTCTATGTTAACATTGAAAAATAATAATTTTGCTTGAAAGCTTTGTTGTTGTATTCTGTCTCTGTTTTATTAAAGATATCTAAGTCCTGACAGTTAAGCCTTGCATTTGTATGGAGGAGGTAGGAAACTTGTTATATATCCTAGATTGATGAGGGAAGGAAAGCGGGAATGTGTTACTGATGATGGATGCAGTTCCAACAGATCTAGTGTTGTGGCAAGAATTTTCTTATGTGGTAAAAAAATGATCCATCTTCAATAACCTGTAGGATAGAGTCCCATATGAGTGGGTCTGGCTAGACTAATATTCATTTGACAATGGTTGCTTTAAAGGGATAACATGTCCTAGGGATTATATCTAACTTGTAATTTTTAAAAGGGTGCTTAGTGTAGAACAAGTGGCTGTCAACTGAGACATTTATGACGGAAGCAGCTGCTGTAGCCTCTGCCATCACAGAATGGACTAGTTTTAAGTCACAGCCAGTGAAATGTAGCAGCATTTGATACAGTCTGAAATCCACCTGGACAGGGTTATTTTAGGGACCTGTATATCTATCCTTTATGAGACAAAGATCTAATCACTTTTCCTTGACTAATTCATTCTCCTGGTAAAGAATCCAAATATTCCGTGGATATCGATGAAATGCAAGATGTACTTCACTTTGTTCTGATAGCTGGGGAAAAGTATAATAAATTAATTGCCTAACTGAAGCCTGTTTCATTTGCTACATTTGTCATTAAGGTAGGGATAGTTCTTAAGAGTTACTCTGTCCTTCTGGAAATCAAGTACGGAAATTTTACTAAAAGCTACTAAATTGTTTTTCAAAGCTATTTGAGGTCCATGGTGGAAATGAACTTTGTTTAGCAACTCCAGGTTGAAATACAGATCTCTCACATTGGGTCATAAATATAAGGTTTCTTTTGAGGAAATATTATTTTGTTGGCTACTAGGAAGAGCAGATGCTGTTGATAGTGGAAACTTTTTAAATGCCTTTATTAAATTATCATTTAAGACATATGCACACATAAATGAATAGAAATGAAATCAAACCATATTAATGTTTTTGTATAAATTATACATTATATATATCTATATTGATATATATATATGATATATGTTTTCTTTCTTTACAGCAACTGTCATTTGCTCCAACTTTACATAAATTACTCAATTCCTGCCTCCCCTTAAATTTCATTCATCCTCCTACTACTGAGCATGAACCTGCATGTATTGTTCTCACAAATCCATTTATTTCTTTGTACTTTCTCTTTCCTAAAGAGATCATTTCCATTTATTTAATCTTGTTAATGTTCAATACTTCAAACATGTTTCCATTTACCTCTCTCTTTTCTACCACACTTCCGGAATTTGCTATCTGCCTGAGCAAAATTTCTTTGAGGTCTGTTTGGGTATAAAAATACATTTGCAAACAATTCCAAGAAAACTGCAAATCTTCTGGACTTTGTTGCTTACTTAGGGGCCATGCATATGTCCTTCTATTGTGCCTTTGTAAACTGCTTTTCTGGTCTCGCTTTCCAATCTTTTCTAACCTCCTCTGATTGATTCTTATAATTAGCATGCAATATTGTTATGCTCTACTGATTATTCCTTTTTAAGAACAGCTTCTCTTCTAGACTAGACTTAAAACTCTACCAGAGATGGTTTTTCACTTAGGATTCCCCTGTCACTTTCTCTTTGCAGATACTCTGATATCAATATCTGACAGAGAAGACCATCTCTAACCTGCAGTCTGAACTTCTGCTTGGCCTCATCCCACTCATTTACATTTCTGACTCCAATTTTCTGCACCCAGTACTTTGCTTTCTTTGCCAGTTTTCTCCAGTAACTTCCTAGCCCCTCTTACCTATTTCCTGTACTCCATGCTTTCAGTCATCTCTATGGGCAAAATATCCTTCCTCCATTCCTTTGCTGACTTAGTTCTTAGAATAATTTCTTTAACTTTATGAATATAATAATCTGTATGTTTTTATTATCCTTAGGGATCTCCATCCAAAATCCTATTCTCTTCTCATTTCTTGAATGCTCCCTCTTTATCTTGACCACTTTCCACTTTGATGTATAACCTTCTGCCTGTGTTATGTACATGACCCTTAACTGCATAGTTCCAAAATATCCATACAAATCAGGTAATCCTAAACCACCTTGTTCTATTGGGAGGAACAGCTTATCCCATATAACTCTTGCCTTCTTCCCTTCCCAAATAAATTTCTTCAACTCTTTATTAATGATTAACCACAGCTTCTTACATGGTTGATAAAAATATGCTTGACCTGTATATAAAACTAAAGGGACTAAAACATTTTCATTATTCATATCCTTAAACAACAGCTCCCAGTTACTCAGTTCTTGTATTATTTTTTGTTTAGTCTCTTCCCCATATATCCTTAGCTGCCATGACAGAGTACTTTGTAATTCATGCACCTAAATACTTCATCTTATTGTGTATGGGTATTGCTGAACCAATTCCTGTGTTGGTACAGAATTTACCTCTATAGCCCTTTTTTATCTTCATTAATTTTATATCACCAAAAGACTTGGAACTGTCTCAAAATGTTCCACAACACTGAACTGTCATTTTCTGGATTTATCAAGTACAGTTCTACAATTAAAACCAATGTTTCTTGATTACCACTACTATTATATCCTTGAATTTCTGAATCCCTTATTTTCTTTGACAATGGATCTAAATATAAAGAGTATAACAAAGGGAAAGGTGATATCCTTGCCTTGTTCCCATGTTCACATACGGTTTAAAGAGAGGAACAGTCTCACCTTAATTCTTGCCTCTGATCCTTCATATATCCTCTTAATTGACTGTATTATTGTATCATTGAATGCACATGTGGCACACCTCATCACTAAGGGTTTTTCATCCAGAAAAAAGGAGATCATTGTCACACTGTACTCATCCCTCATTAGACCCATTATAGAGTACAACGCCCCATTTAATATCTACCTCACAAGACATCTGCAACAGCTGGAAAGGCTGCAGAAATACCTCACTAAAAGAATCACAGGCCTAAAGCAGATGCCCTATTCTGACCGTCTAAAAAAACTCCAGCTATATTCTGTGGCATATAGTCTACTCAGAGGCAATCTGTGCTTAGCATACAAGGCAATGTCAAACCCTGAGTTGTTGGACATGCTCCACTTAAAGAAATCCCAATCAGGGGTATAGCTAGGATTTTCAAATTTGTACTGACAGCTCTCAAACTGCTACCCGCCTCCCTAGCCAAGCTACGGCCATTCTCGTAATTCACGGTTCGCTCTTTTAGTGTCAATGAAGAGGCATTCACTGTAATGCCTCTTCAGTAATATAATATAAATTCACTCAAACTCGGTTCCTTGAATTGAAAATTAACCTGAAATGTCAGTTCTTTGAAAAATGCAGCATGGTAGTTGGGGTAGAGACTTTATGCTTTTGTTTTCTGTAACTAAGGTACAAGTTTTGAGCTTGAGTAAATTACTAACCACCTGCTACCACTAACTAGGATGTTTCATTCACACACACACCCCTACCTACCTCTTAGTGCAAGAAATATGGACAAAGCCTAAAATAAACAGGGACAGATATTAAATAATGTTCTCGTGAACTTAGAAAGTTGCTAGAATAACAGGATTTGTGCTAGTATGAATTTTTCCAAAGGACATGAAGTCTGAAGCTCAAATGTCTGTCATTATTTAGCAACTTCAGCCTTCAATGATTTTCTAGAAAATCACAAAATTTATGAGGAACAGAAAAAATATGGGGCAAAAATCTGGACATTCTGCAAAATGTGGACAGTTGAGAGGTATACTACCTACCACACACGCACACAACCTCTCAACCTCTTACAGCAACAAACTCATAAATAAAACTGAGGCAAAGGCCCAAAAATAAGGACATTTTTTTTAAATATTGCTCTTATAAACTTAGAAAGATAATAGAATAGTAGTAGGTCTTGCATCAGTACGAATTTTCTGAAAGGTATGAAATCTGAAACTGAAATGTCTGCATTATTTTCTAACTTCAGTCTTTAACAATTTGCCACTAATTTGCCAGAAAACTGCAATTTTATGAAAAACGGACCAAAAATCTGATGCAAAAATATAAAATTGCCAGACAATACAGCTGGGAACCTGTCAAAGGAGGGACACCATTTTAATATGAGCACAGTTAACTTAGAGCAGCTGACAAAATTAGAGAATCTACATGCATTTCTGAAATAAAAGTAATGTATAACTCTGATCATTACAGTTATTTATAAAAGTAAAGTAAACCCTCTATGTTTTCTTCCAAAATTGCTATTTTGTAGAGGGATCATTAGGGGAAGAGCAACATTTTGAGCCAAAATCAGGGACAGTTGAGGTTTGGCTATGCCTAATTCTATAAAGCAATTTATCTGCATGTACCTCTCAACCTGTTAATGCAATAAATCTGGACAAGGCCAAATATATTGAGGGAACATATAAACAGTACTAAAATTGCTATTGTATAAACTGGGACAGTTGATAGAACAGGTCTTATTTTAGCATGCATTTTTCTGAAGGTTATAAAGTCTGAAACTAGTGTCATTTAGTGACTTAATTCCTAAATCATTTGCCAGAAAACCACAAACTGAGGAACAAACCAAAAATAAGAAGCAAAAATCTATTCATTCTTTGAAAATCTGGACAGTTGGGAGGTATAGTTCAGCTGGGGCTGTCTAAGTTTGCCCTTCCCCTCACAAAACCATGGTCGAATGGAGCCTCCCCTGCAGCCATTCCAATGATCCATTACTTTGCTATTTCACTCCATTTACCATAAACACTAATGTGCATACTGATTTACTTCTATGATGATTTGAACTTCATTTGAAAGTTTTATTTTGCATTTTACAGCACAAACACTAAGACATCTGCTAAACAAACTTGGCATTAAAACTTCTCTGCCCTTGAAACTCATTCATTGAAACATTAAAACCCACATTCAAAGAAAAATACATTTTACCCGTGGCAGATAAAAATTAATTCTGGGCTGCTTTTAAATCATAGGCCCCTTGCATATGAAACATGCATGTGCTCTTTGATACACCTTCCTATTGCTTTGAACATTTTTCCAGTAAACAATGAAACAAAACTGCCCAATTCAGAACATTTCCATCATAAAAGTCTAGTCAAACTTCTACAGTCCACCATTATCAGTAAATAATATGCACAATCTCTGAAGTAGTAAAAAAAGTCATCTAAATAATTCCACGTTAAATAAATCTAACTAATGAAGAGGTTGTTGCTAGCAATCACCTTTATATTTCATGACTTCACCGAAAAATAAAGTGTCTGATGCCCCGGAGGAATAAATTGCCTAAATTACATTAATAATAAGCTAGTAATATTGCAATAGGAAATGGATGGCAAACTGATAACAGGCTCATAGTTAGTGTCTTAACTTTCAGTACAGCAGCATTCACCCTTATGGGAGTAGAACCAACAACCTTCTGCATTAAAAGCAAGTACACAACATTTTGTGCTACTAGCAATGTGAGCCGACTTAGCATAATCAGCACTAAACTTCTCTTCCCCTGCAGCTCTCAGCTCCTTGTAAAATCTACACAATACTCAACTACATCTCAACTTCGCAGCACAAGAAGTCTGGAAAAGCCAAATTTATTGGGGTGGGTCAAAGGGCAAAAACAGGAACACATTAAACATTGCTTGTATAATCTTGGAAAGCTGCTAGAATAAAATGCTGTGTTACCATCATACATTTTACTGCCAAGGTCACTGTGCAAAATAGTCAGAACAACATACCACTATGCCAAATCACCTGCTTTGTGAAAGAGAGAAAGACTGAAACTTAAATGGCTATCATTTAATGAATTCAGTTCTCACCATAGCTGTCAACCTCTTAGCACAAAACACCTGGACAAACCCAGTAATGAGGGAATACAGCCCTCAAACATATTCAGTGAATTCCGTTCTTGCCATAGCTGTCAACCTTAGCACAAAAAGCGCGGACAAAGGCAATACCAGGGTATTACAGTCCCAAAAATAAGCCCAAATTTCAAATAGTCATAAACTTAAAAATTGCTATAAAAAGGTTGTGTTACTATATATTTATTGCTAGAATAAAAAGTTGTTTTACTATGTCACAAACACAGGGATAAGATGCAGACTCAACACAGAAGGCACCCCAGCCAAGAATCAAACCAGAAAACCTATAGCTGTGAGGCAACAATACTGCCACTGCACCATCAAATATGTAAGGAAGTAAACATTCAGAAACCTGAAGTCTGAAATTTAAACGCCTGTCAATTTGTTAATCAGGACAGTCTGACTTGGAACAAAAAAAAAACAATTCTCAGCAGAGGCCCAGGAAAAAATAATGCAGACATGTCTTTGTAACATGGGAGGACACAAAAGCAAACCCACACAAACACAGGGAGAAGATACAGACCCCCCCCCAACAAAGAAGGCACCCCAGCCAAGAACCAAACCCAAGAACCTACAGCTGTGAGGCATCAATGCTACGTTGCTACCACTGCACCATCAAATTTCAAGCATTGCAATATTTAAACACCACAGATATGAGGAATAGAATAGATCAGATCAAATATGAGGCAAAAATCTGCAATTTTTTTACAAATGGTGGTGGGTAGGGAATTCAGGTCTTTAACACCCGCTTACAAGGTACAGGGTTCAAGCCTGAGGTATTCCCTACCACACCACCATGAGTAATTACCAGTACATCCCATCCCACCTGGGGCATTCACACACACACACACACACACACACACACACCATTTAAGTTATTATAAAAGGCTAAAACACTTAAACATTTGCAATGTCTTATATAGATATTTAAGAGGATACCTTATTCTGGTATTTAGGGCATTTAGCGAAAATTACCTCTGGGAATGATTGGGGATATCAAAAAGTATTAGAGGGTCATCAGACAACCTGTGTAGAAAATAATATAGAAATGAGAGGTGTACAAAATGGTTCACTGAGAGAGAGAGATTATCTGATTCATGGAATTGACTACCAAATCACATTAAAGCAATCACTAATTTAGATATGTTTAAGAACTATCTGGGCACTTATTATGGGAATAACTGTTTTGCTACATTGGCAGTCCTGAAGGACGTTATTGCCTGAGCCTGAAATATGTATATGTATGTATGTATATCGATTTTCCTCTGTCATTACAGAAAATTTTCTTCTACCATATTTAAACTTTGAGAACTGTAATTTTATTTATGAGACAGTATCATACTATCTCTTGAAATCCTTCTCAAAATTTCAATATTCTGTGTAAAATACCTCATTCAAGAGTACAAAGTCTGAAAGGTAATAAATGTGCATAATGTAAAGAATATGGCCAGTGTACTGATAAAGCAAAAGCTATTGATTACATACACAAAAAATGTTTGAATCCCTTTGAACCAGCATTTTTTTCTAAGGGTATTCTGTGCAACAGAAATGTCATGCAAGCAGTAACATCAATTAATATCAATTACAGTTTCAAAACATTTTACAAAAATGCATTCAAATAATCTGATTTTTCAACACATATAGTGGCATAGTGTTAACTTTAAAATGAATAGCACTTCCTGTCTTTCTAGCTGGCAATTATTAAGACCTTGAAAGTGTTACTGTTTTTATTAAACATTTTTCAAAATAGAAACTGAATAGATTTAAAATTAGCCATGTACTGCTTATAAATGTTGATAAGCAATGTTAACACAATTTCATGCAAACCATTCTATGACAGGTTTGTGTTTTCTGGTTTTAAACACATTTCTTTCTGTGTAAGTAATAGAAAAAAATCTTTATTTCTGGAATACAGTTTACAACATTCTGCAATAGATATACTTTCTGATATTGTTTCAAGAGGTTTGAGGAACAACATACTTGTAGATACTACTTTATCATATTTTTGCATATCCACAATGTCTTTAACCAAAAAAACCTAACCTCACTGCATTACTTTCAAAGTAGATAGAGGTACGATCCCGTGCTAAACCTTTAGCCACTCTATAGAAAAATAAAGAACAGATATGTTAGATCTTTGACAATACTGCATTAGAAACGAAGGCATGCCAAAGCTGTCCTATTGAATCTGCAGGAACATATGAGCACCTAGAAACAAAATAAACACCTAACTGTCCAAATCAGTGCTTTCTATATTCAATATCTCTAAAGAAGACCTAGGTGGAGATAGCACCAGCCTATTCTTCCTTCTAGTTTATGTAAAGCATAGAGAATAACACACCAACTGTAACAATGAGATAAGAGTTTCTTTTCAATAAATTGCATCTTTCAAAACTTATTGTCTAATAATAAAAAGTCTAGCGATCCTAACTAACTTAACTAGATATCTTTTACAAATGTGATAAAAAGGTGCATTCTTGATGTACATAAGTAGCAACATATTTCATTTAAGATTCAGCCTTTAAATAAATTGTTATATAGTTTGTATACTTCTTGGTAAATACAGGAAGAAGACTTTCTAAGAGTTTTATAATAAATGGAATATATACTCTGTATAGGCTTTAGAGCATAACCATGACAATAACAGCTTTTCTGATATTGTTTTTCATAGGGGTAGGATTTAAGGATTTCTATGTCTAGGTTATTGTCAATTTGTCTTTCTGTAATAATCCTAAATTGGATGAAAAGATAAGTAATTTCCCAGCTGTTTGTAACTTAAAGAATCAGGATTACTGGGAACATTTTTCTATTTTTCTTATTTGTTACTTACTTTTAATCTGATGACCACTGTAACGTCCTGGTCTGCAGTGGATGTATGTATAACTTGAATGTAGGGCACAACCCCAAAATTGACAAGATTATAGACTTGCTGCTGTACAGGATCATAATTACTAACAGGATATAAAACAATTCCATCAGTATAGAATAGTAACAGCTATCTCTCTAAAGACTTGCAGCATGAACAAATCAGTCTAGCTAATTACCTCTGCAATGCTCTAAATATTGCAGATGTCAGCATAACTAACAACAATGCAACATTTTTAACTATCTATTATGTTTGTGACTTCAATGGCAGAAATAAAGGCAAGCAGTTTAATAATTATAGGTATCCAGCACAGATATGGTTGTCTTATTTCCCAAGATACCCTTATTTTATTACAATTCTAGTTGTTCTGTATCACTATCTGAAGACATCATTGCTTTTGTCTTAGTTGTAGATTATTTTTAGATCTGATTATAATTTCATGAAAAAAGTTAGGCTCTATATTTTCAGGTATCACATTCACCAAGCAAGGCACAGAAATCCAAATTCTTTAACTCTTTAAAGTCAATCAAAAAGGTAAAATAATGTTTGCAAACAGTGTGACAAAAATTAGAACACAGAAATCCTCCCAACTGGCAAAGCTGATTTCAGTTTGTTTGCTTCTTGTGCATGGAGTACACAAAAGTGACCTGAATATCTTGTTCATCTACAATTTTAGCTTCATAATTAAATGTCTCTTTCTTCTTCATTTGTTTAGCATTCCCTGCATATGTAAATAGTCCCATCCTATTTAGATGAACAGTATGGTAATTCAATTTTCAGATGTACAAAGTGGAACGTGTCTTACTGAAGTGTGAAATTTTGCATGACATAATAAATCCAGAAATGAAACAAAAGATCTTCCATTTTCTGTAACAAAATACTAATTGTTACTAAATATTATTAGATTCTATTGCATTCTGTCCTATAAAGATGTTTCTGGTACACTATTTTATTTTTCTGCACTGTAGAGATGAACTTGAGATCACACGTGTCCTTAAATTACTAAATGTTTATTTTTTTTATGTTTTACCATGAAAAAACGCCCAAAATTGTGAGTGTCTTACAAAAAAAGGGACAGTAAGTAAGTGTGTTACTGAGTGTATATCCAGAATTACATTTTTTTCAAAGTACAGTTCACACTGCTTTATGCTGATTAGCATACTTTAAGACAAAACTTCTATTATTTTCTTAAAGGCATGTGCTTTTCCCCATTTGTAACATCAGTTATTATCTTGTTAATGAAACTGTTACCTCAACCGTGTCTAATCCATCTCCAACACATGGTGACCCTTGTGGCAACTTTTCTACATACCAATTATGCAGATTATTATCAGAAAAACACAAAACAAAATTCCCCCAAGTGAAAATTTTTATCTCTTTCATATTTATAATGTTATAGTCAGATAGATTAATTTTCATTTCTTAACAGGGGAAAGTATTTGAAGAGTATTAAAATGCAGATAGGAGATGTTAGACAGAAATCCTGCATGACCTTGTAGAAATTAGGCACCTCCTATCTAGGTTTAGCCAACTGATGAGTTTTTGCAGTCATTCCACAGTGATTTTTTTCCATGTTCTTCTTCAAGAACATGTGCCATAAGATTTAAATTTAACAAGGTTTAATGCCATTTCAGATTTTAATCATCCATAAAAGACAGTAGGAAGACTCTCCTGAGATCCTTACAATGCCCTGAATGCATTATATATATATATATATTTTTTTTCTGGAAACAAACTAGGATTTTATTTTTTTCTTAGTATACAGTTACTTACATTTTTGCTGTCATACTGATTTTGATTTGTACTAACACCTTTGAGAATACACATTATGGGCATTTGACGTAAGAATTATTTAAAAATATTTTAGTGTACTTCAGTTAAAATCTCTTGCAAAGGATGCTGTTGTTGTATGGCATCTGACATTTGTGCAGGAAAATAAATAGATCTGCCTCCCTATGAATATGAAAGATAGCAAAGAATGAAACATTGAATGACACTGCATAGGTAATCAAACTGGGGTGAATTTCATAAATATGACATGCACAATAAAGGGCCACTATGCCAAAGCATGAAAAATGATTAAGTGTACTTAAATGGCAGCAGGGTAACTGGACAGCAGAAATGACATGTTGCTGTGCAAAAAACAAGAAAATGGTAGATATGTAGATGAATAGCTCGTTATGCATAATGACGATAAGTTAATATAAATACGGTATAGCACTGCTACAATGTTGAACAGAGGTATAATACAGCTGCATGTCAGCTCAAAGTGAAAAGAAGCTACGGCTCTTAGGTGAGAACACAGCTATCAAACTGCATTTCCAAGCATTTACAATAGCTGCTAAATGTTCTCACACACACACACACACACACACACACACACACACACACACACACACACACACACACACACACAACCGATGGTTACTACTTAAAAACATGTATGATAAAATGCTTATTGGTGCTATACAACAAACTTCTTTATTGATCACCACTCTGCCTAGATCAGCAAGTGTTTGTCATCACTCTTTCTTTTTATTAAGTTCTTCAAATATTTGCCAGTATCATAAGCAAATGAATCTTTTGGACCTATTTCAGACTAATTAACAAAGTCTTTCACCTCAGAAGATAGCTTCACACACACACACACACACAAACTATTACTCACCAGAACGTCCTTGAAGTGAGACCAACATCCTCCCGCTCGACCAACATAATGTGTACATCCTCCTCACCAACCCGACCCAGAACGTCCTTGAAGACAAGTCCAACATAACGTGTACATCCTCCCGCTCGAAATGCATTTGAACTGGTGGCCGGAAATACATGTGCGGTGCGTGGTGAGCTCCATTCCGACTGGCTGCCCTGATGCGCTGACGTCATCATGCAGTAAAGCGCGAAAAAACAAAAAAGTGAACATTTCAAAAGCTACCCCCCTTCTAAATAAGTTGTACTGAATTCAGTACAGTGCATATGCCTCCCAACGTCCCTGATCCCAATCCCTCAGAGCCATATGCTCCAGCGATCTAAAGCTTGTCATCACAATGAGCAAAACATGCTGGAGGGATAGGTTCCTGACCCAGAGACTCCCCATACTCTGGAATAGACTGCCCATACATGTCAAGCAGAGCGCCTCCTTGGCCCTCTTTAAAAGGAACCTTGACGATTGGATGGGAGATAGGAAATTCACCACGGGGATCACCCTGGGGATCACGTCAGTCGCCCTGCTAGACAGGGGTCCAGGGAAGTAATTATTGTGGGAAGAAATATCCAGGGAATTGTTATGGCTAGGCCTGTATAGGCCCTAGGGTCAATAGCCTAGTACCAACCTATGAACCACATGCTTGCATTGCCTTACTCATAAATCCCTGCTTACTCTATCAAAAGCTTCTCTGCAACAAGACCCACAAACAACAGTGGCATTTTCTTATATTCTGCTTCCCTCTGAATAAACATTGTTTGGTCAGTGCTATCAAATGTTTGCTTCCCCGCCACAAAACCACAATGAGCCATATCCATCAGTTTTGCCAACACTTTTGCCATTCTGTTAGGTAGTATACACATCAACACTTTATAATATGGTTTAAAATTGAAAGGGGTGTCTATGAAGCTGGGTCTGACAGATCTTCATTCTCGTTTGGTAATACATCTACCACAGCTTTCTTCCAAGATGCTGTTGGTATCCCTTCTTATAAAACAGTATTAAACAAACCTTCAAATCATTATCCCTTTCTTCCTTCCTAACTTTCAAATTTCCACAGGAGCACCATCTGCTCCTAAATAATTCCCTATAGATTGATCATACATCTTCATTTTTATCTCATCGCCACCTATCTTAAATATTAGTTGTTGAGCCTTGTCTACCTTTAACATTGGCATAATTAAGTATTCCATAAATATTTCTGTTTGTACTTTTTCTTGGTTTCCACATTCCCCTGCTTTATATAAATGTTCATACAATTTCTGAAATCTCTTTAATATCTCTGTAGGATCTCTGGTTATTTTTTCTTTTCAGACTTCCTATACTTGGCAATGACCTTTTCTACTTTCTGTTGCATGTCATTGTGCTAAAAGTTTTTGTGCTCTGGGTTTGTTATCAAAAAGTAGTTTCTTAACAGTAACCTTTCTAAATGCAGGCATATTATTCAAATGCTCCCATATTTATCTTTAGCAATGTCCAGCTGCACATCTTGTTCTGCGAGATTCCCCTTATTCTGTAATACTTTAACAGTTGTCACCCACTCTAAATAATTCCTATTACATAACCATATATCTTTCTCTTTTACTCCTACCCTAATTTTAAACTCCATTTTCATTTTATCCTACTCACTAACTATCCCTCCTGAAGATATTTCTATCTTCCCTAATAACTCTCAAATAATTTCTCCTATGCATTCCTTAAATTTCTATTTTTAATGGGTAAGTACGAAAGTGCCAGTGTCTTATTTTACTTCATTATCCTATATTTTTTATTTTATTTTTTTATCAGTACATGATCTGAAATAGTTTTTAGATGTGTGTCAAAGCTTTCAATCAAATGCACATGTTCCTGTGGAATATAATTTCTATTCAGTTTAGCCCAGTATTATACCTTGGGGAATACTATGTAAATTCTGTGCAAGTTCTTACTTCTGAATTCATGTCTTCTATACCAAATATTTTCATAAATTTCTTTAGAACTCTACCCTCCTTTGTTAAATATTGATGCATACTCATTACTGCAAATCAAGTTCCATTCCCCACCTATGAATAATATTCCTACTTTAACATTTTCTTAAGATCTATAATAGCAGTTTTGGTGAAATGTACATACATGCCGTGTAATCTTATACTTCCCCTTGCCAAGTTCTCCTTTTAACTACTGATGTACCATTATTATTTTCACCCTCTTCTATTAATATTGGAACCATTTTCCGTTTGACCCTTTGACCCTGATATTCTGCTGAATATCCATCCTGGAATAATTTTTTTTGTCAAATTCACTGTTTATTTTGATCCAAATGTGTCTCCTGCAACATTGCTATTTGCACCCTGCATTACTTAAAATAATTCAATACTTTTTCTTTTTTGTCTATACCTGTGAGGACATTTACAGTCCAGGATAATATTGATAGAAAAGCCACTGTGATAGAAAGCACTTGCTCCCACTTCTTTTAAGTAATGGTTCTTTGGAATGCACATTTCCAACTTTTGTTTTAACACATACACACACTGTTTGGCAGGCTGATGTTTTTATACAATTGTTTATTCTCATCTCTATTTGAAACTATGTCACATTTTTCAAGACTTTTTGTTTCAATTAATATCCTCGATCAAAAAGCTAAATACATTTTCAGAACCCTCCATTCCCTATTAACTTAGAATAAATGTACAAACCTATGTAAATTTTCAACAAATGAATTTTATCACTCCAGGTAAGAGCAACTGCCTCAAATTGATGGCTGCACCCACAGGCATTAACTAATCTAAAATTAAGGTTATCCATACTAAAGTGCATAGCACAGCCTGTGTTTCTCTTACACTGATTCCTGTCTGTACTTTTCTTATCTCTGTTCCACTCCTATATGTGAAAAACAGCTTACATGCTTTCAGAATGCATTAACTTTTAGCCTCAAGTAAAAGTTCACTGGCTACCTTTAAATAAAACAAAATTGTGCACTTTTCTATGTACCATTAGTGGAAGTTTCATATCGTTGCAAGGTGCACCATGATGAAGGATTTAGCTTAGACTTTACTCAAACTGGTGTTATAGATACCACAGAATGTGCTCCATTTTTGCCTGCTATTTTGTATGTCTTCTCTAGCAGCCCATTGGACAAGTGTTTCCATTTTTCTTTGTATGTCTCTCTAGCCTCCAATGAGCTGATGCTACTGATACACAGTTCCAAAACACCATTGGGACTGTGATGAAGCCAAAGAACAAACATCTGAACTGGTGTGACTGACAGCTTCCATAAGGTGCAGGTACTTCCACGTCTCCCTGGCAATTTTTATGTGGAAGTAAGCATCTTGTAAGTCTAGGAAAGACATCCACTCTTCTCTTGATAGGCATGAAATGATTATTGCAACAAGGCCATTTGAAACTTCTATATTACTGCATACTCATTTATGCCACTGAAATCCAGAACTGACTTGAAGTCTTTATCTTTCTTGGTCTCAAAAAAATCTTGTGTAGTAACCTTGATCTTAGTAGTCTGGTGGAACCACTTGGCATTTTTTGGGGAGGAAGGCACTGACCTTCCATTTTGTCTTTGCTTTCTGATGTGGCAGGGTGCCTGGCAGCAGCTAGGGTTGTGGGTGAATAATATGAAAGGTATTCTATAACCTTTTTAAGTTATGCCTCTTGTTACTTGTCCCTGGTGATCTTGAACCACTGTTACACAGATATACATCCTTACAAATTGCCAGCATTGGGAATTAGTCAGGGAAGGCCTCAAGGTTACTGCTGTTTTTGTAAACTATTCCCCAGCTTACAGTACCCTGACTGGCAGTGGTTTTCTCTATCCTTGTCGGTATTTTTGTTATTAATATTGACTTTCCATTATTCCTTCCTGCTTCCCAGGGAGCTTGCTCTGATCCTCACTGGAAACTCATTTGGCACAGCATCTTGTGCCCTATACTAAGGCTAGACCTTTAGATCTACATTTATTGGGTTTTTGCTCTGCTCTTGCATATCTTCAGGTAATTGCTTACTTCTTCATTGAACAGAAGATGTGATGAAAAGGATGGTTCTGGAAATGCTGCCTCCATATCCTCTAGAAAATCAGTGAGGCTAATCCAGGCATGCTGGTGTATTGTAATGCCTGCAGCCATAGCTTTGGCAGTGCACTGTTGCAGATAACATTGACCACATGGTTCATCAATGTGGAGATGTGGTAGCTTTAGCCCTTATATTGTTTACTGGCCTTCTGCTCATGGAGTATTTAATCTATTAGGTTCCTCTAAGAATATGCCAAATAGTTTAGCTTCCTCAAAGATAATGAGAGGACCCAAATTACTTATTTCCTAGTCTGTCCATTACCATTCCCTTCTTTGTTTAGTGATGGATGGTGAGGCTCAGAAGAATACATGCTCTTTTTAAGGCTACTCCAGAAAAAAAATGTAGGGTCCTATTTTTGGAGTTTCTATCCTAACAGATCAGTCATTGGATGGATTGAACATTTTTGTCTGACTTCTGGATATGGGGGCTACTTGTCCCAGGCTATCCTGGTGGTATATTTCAGGACATCTATCAGTTGTGGGACCACCCAGACATTTGGGGGAGTAAGTCTGCATGCTTCACATAGCCTTGCCTAGGTTGAAGTGATTAGGTCTGGGGGCCTCCTCCAATTCTCATACACTAAATAGGGAAACCTCAGAATTTTGGTTGCGTGAGGTAGAGGATTTGGAAAGGCCAAGTTGTCTTCATTGTCCAGGTCAGTTATTGGGGGATTTCTCTGGCAACACAATATGTCTTGTTTTAGGACTTTAAAGCATCTCTTTGCTGACATTTCCAGCTCAAGCAATGAAAATGGATTTTTGGTGTCTTTAGTACTGTGAGATGTCTGCTGAAAACCTTTCTGAGAAGCCTGTGGAAAGGACAGAAAGGTCTTTCTGAAGAAAATTGCTCTGCCAACATGAAAGTCTATGCCTGCTTTAGATTTGCTGGTCAGACGGTAAGACAGAGTCCACAAACTTCATTTATGTAGTTGTCCTGTCTTGCAATCCTGGCTCCAGCATGATGTGGTATTGGACTGTCTGAGCTGGAGGGGATGGATATGAGTACAAAAAAGCTACAATCAACATTGGGTGGATAAACCATTGTTATTGATGCTAATAGGGAGTGATAGCCCAGGAGGTGGCACAGACCCTGGGAAAACAGTGCTGTACAATCTGAATTAATGCTTGAGTCAGCAGCCAGTTATTTGTGGCAAAATACCTGGGATATGGCAGGACAAATTTTGACTCAACTAACAAAGAGCAATGAAGTTGTGATTAAGCTACATATCTAGTATTTTAGTTGGTGTCTAGAAATGAAGCCAGTGCCAATGCTTTGCTTTTCTGTGCATTCTTTTATTTAACATCAGATTATTACATAATATTTGGACATCTAACTTGAAGCAAACAATGCAATTTGCAACAAAGTACAGAAGCATGCTCATAGATATCATACAACTATTTTAATCACTGCACAAGAAAAATACTTGCACAAATTTCATTTACCTACTTTGAAAAACAGTGAGTTTCTTGACATATGAGTAAGAGAGACCATGTAAGCACATGTGGCAGTGCAATGCTGTTTCTGTGTCTTTTATCTTTGGTGGCAGGGAACAATATTATTAGCATTTTGTTCATCATCTCATAAATAACTTTTTCCAGTTTTTATAACCAGACTGATTTGGAGCTGCAGCCCACAGTGATGCTAGCTTCTACACTTTTCCCTGGTACTGACACCAGTTGAGTGGTTTCACCAATATAACATCATGCATCTTGGGTGGTGCCTACTCCAGGTCTTTCTTGATATCTGGCTAAGCTGGCATCAGCACACATCAAGTATGTTAAGATAATAATTTTCACTGAAGATGTCTGGTCTGGTGGTACTGAGGACTCTAGTTCAGATATTCTCTTGGAGGAAGAGGCCACTGGTGAAAGCTTGCATAACAGGAGCTTCAGTTTCTTGAAGACCTTCATTGATATTGGGTACAGTAAAAGCTTGCATAATAGGAGCTTCAGTTTCTTGAAGACCTTCATTGATATTGGGTACAGTGAAGGACTAGAAAGTCTTGGCTCAACACTGGATTTATCAGAGATTTGAAGGAGTGATCTAGCAGCAAAAGCTTCCTGTATTAAGCATGTGTGGGTATGGTCCCATGAGGATGTACCTCCCATGAGGATAAGCTTGGGTGTCTTTCTTGACTGTTGATGAGGATGGAACTGCTCATTCTAGATTGGGTGGGTTCAATCTCGTCTCCATACACACCATTCTTCCCCCTGCCTTAGAGGAAGTAGGGTCTAATGGGATTTAGCATAATATTGTTTGTAATCCACCTTAGTATTTATTACTTGGCAAAGATCTGGATAGCAAAGTATTATGACTAAAAGAGGTAAGACTCTTAGCCTTAAAAGTTTCAGATGTTGAGAAACAAAAGGCTTGTTATTTTAGTCACATTTGTTGATGAAGAAAGACCTACTCATCCATATCTAATGTTATGATAAGTACATAACTTACATATGCCTTGCCTACAGAGCAACCCAAGACCCAAACCTAATGAACTTACTGCCTATCCATAAATCAAATGGGTATAGGGATACCCATTCCAGGGACTTAAATATGGCCTGCGACTTAAATTGGACATGATGGAGGGACAGATTTATCTCCTAGCAACTGACACATGTTTGGAACAGGCTACCAGTTCATGTGAAACAGAGCACCTCTATGACACTGCTCAAGTGGAATCTAGATGAGTGGATGGGACACCGTAAATTCTTACCATGGATACTGCCCAAAGCCCTCCTGGACATGGGCAGTCATCACTAAATGCAGTCTTGGGTATTGACTAGTACTTCTACAGTATTACATTGGGTTGAAATGGCTAGGCTTAAAATGACATCTGGGTCGATAGCCTAGAAATCTCCTATGATCATATGCTATGCAGAAAGAAGTAATTATCTTCAGAAAACATATACACAAACAAGGTAATCATCTTAAAGAAATATAAGCATTTTGCTTAACAAGAAAAAACAACTTTGATAACATATAGAAGCAATTTTTACTTAATGACTTTTGTCATAAATGTAGTTTATGTAAAGGGTGTTTCAGGCAACTTATTTTTAAGGGCATTAAAATCTATTTCTGTCAAAAACAATTTCTACTGCGTATCTATATGGGGGGGTAGTAATGAACCATACAAGGGACTAAAAGAAGTTTCATTAGTCCCCTAGTACTAGGAAGCAGTTTTTTTTTTTTACATTTCCCACTAACAAGCGCATTGGAATTTGTGTCACATCCCCTTATGCAGTTATAAGCAGCCCAGGGAGCAAGCAGCTGTTTAAGGTTGGAGTGTGATCTCAAGTGTGTTTTAGTGTTATTCTGATTTAATATTTATTTTACAGAAAATGTGTTATTATTATTTATTTTTTTATTTCATTTTAATGGTGTATCTGTATGTTGAACTGTGCAAGGGACAAAGGGAAGCTATGTCAGCCTGTTGGTACTAGAAAGTAATATGGCTTCCTGCTTTTACATTTCCCACTGATAAGTTAATTGTAAGTTTGTGCCATGCCCCCTTAGGCAGATATAATGAACCTAGGAACTGAGAGGCAATGAGCTCAAACAGGAACATGTGGATAAAGTCATGAGAAGAAGCAAAGATGCACTTTGCGAGTCTTTACATAACTAGCATGACGAGTGGGACCACAGGGATGAAAGGTTAATATTTGTGACTCAAAATAGAACAATGGCTACTTTTTGCCTAAATGATTTATTTGAGTGTTTTTAAGGAGGCAGGTAATATGCAATATGTACACACACAATGTGCAGGTTTTAGATGCAGTGGCACATTATGTCAGGAAGTGTACACAATTAAATGGCATGAGGCAAAGAAAATTCAAAGGGACTAGTACAAAAAGAAGATCCCCAATTTAAACTAAGAATGAACAAAGCTGGAGAAGATAATAAATATTAATATAGAGTGAAGATTCTTCAGCACTTGTGGAAACAGGTCTGGAATCTAAAGAAGGGAAAAGTAAGAGAAGTGATATTGAGAAAGAGGAAAATTATATTCGTGTTATTGTACTGTATAATGGTTCTCTGCGAAATGAGATAAAAATAATAAAATCTAAGAAAAATAAGGGGAGCAATAGGTGGGGCTAGCATAGGATGTTAAGTGTTGCAGGTGTCTCCTGATTCGCTGAAGTTGGAGGAACCACATGATGATGAAGGAAAGAATCGGGTGGTTGTAGTGGAAAATGAGAGAAGAAATGTTAATTGCTGGAATAAAGGGCAGTTACTGAGAACTGGTGATGCACTGTTGAAGGGAATGAAGAATTATCCACTGAGAAGAGAGAGAGAGAGAGGGAATCAGTAACAGCCTTGCACAGGGCAAAATGGTGATATTAGGAAACACATATACAGACTGATAAGGAATAATTGAAAATATTCCAGGGTGATTGTGTGATATCCTGTTCAGCTTTCCCAGGTTTAAATCCTTTCACAACTTTAGGAAGAATAAAAGAAGCAAAGGGTGTCTATATATGTTACGGAGGTTATCCATGGTCAGTTAGACTATAGTACTAGTAAAGCAGAATTACCTTTAGTATACTAGTTCTAAATACAAATGATTGGCTTCTACAGGTCATCAACATTAAAAGTTTAAAAAGTTAAGAAATGGGTAGATGAGTCAAAACACTGTATCGTAAATTCTGAGTGTCTTAGTTAAAGGATTTGAACTTCCCTAATGCTGACAGTGAAAATATAATGAGATCTAATAACACAGATAACTTAGCTCTATCACTCTAAATATAACTATGTGGTATCCAACATGTAGATAGTTTTGCCAGAAAAGAAAATATTCTAGATGTTTTCTTAAATTTGCCTGGGATCACGGTTAATAGAATTACATATCTGGAACTAATTTGAAACTCAGACCATTTGATAATGAAATGTTCTTTAGAATATTTTAGAAAAATCAATTTCAAATGTTATATGAAAGAAAGAAATACTTTAAGGCTGATTATAGAATAATGAAATATTCTATTCAGAACTGGAATATGAAAATGAGTTTCAGGGGTTTCAGGTCATAGAAATGAGGGATGTATTTTATCTCAAGCTGGATATTTTAATTAAGGCTTTTGTTCAAGTTAGGACGAAAATCAATCACATATGACAGTGCTGGCCTAAATAGATGATTCTTAATATTAAAAATGTTAATGAAACAAAGACGTGCTATGAACTAATGAAGGAGAGACTAACAGACAGAAATATTTTGGCATACAAGATCTGTGATAGGAGTGTAAGGAAAATTGTAAGCAGTGCAAAAGGGAGGGGCATGTTCTCTAGACATATTCAGCCATGCCACAAGGGCCATGAGGATTGTACTTAGATATCTGTTGTGAATAATGTTATTAATGACCATAGTAAACCTGTGGAATAGATATCTGAACATTTTTCTAGAATTGGTGTAAATGAATAGGGGTCAGTTGATAGATCATTTGCAACAGGGGTTCTTCCTCTATGTCCTATAATTAATAAAGATGTGATAATAAGAGCACTTAAAGTTATCAAGAAGGATACTGCCTTAGTACCAGATGAGATCAATGGTACTTTGTTATGTACTTACTGTGACTTTGTTGAGATCCCTAACTTTATTCTTCCAACAGTCATTACTTGTAGGCTAAGTCCCAAACTGATGGAAAAGGACTGATATTATTCTGATTCATGGGGGGGGGGGTGCTATCACATGAAGTAGACATCTTTAGACCTATTAGCTTAACTAGTTTGACTGGGAAAAGTTAAGAAAGAATACTGTTATAGATCTAGGGGGAAGAATAAATACTATGATGTTTATCAACACAAATGAACAAAAGGAACATCTACTGTCATAAATTTAATTTCATTTTATTCTGATGTGATCAGAGGCTTTGATACTGATGTTCCTGGTGGTGTTATGTACTTAGATAATCTTAAAGCTTTTGATTCTGTTTTTCATTGGGTAATCATATACGATTTTGTAAACTGGGGCTGTAATGATTACATTATACATTAGATAGCGAACTGATTAAAGGTAAGAACAGTTAAAATGTCCAAGTTAGACCTCAAAAAAAGGCAAATAAAACTCAAAATAAAATAAAACTACACATGGGTTGAACAGAGCTACTGTATTTATTAACACATAACAATAAATTAAATTAAAAACAATGACTTTGCACTTTTGCCTCACAAAAAATGGGAACCATCAGAGTTGAAACAGCAGTGCATACCATCCTCATGCTAAAATGTGTTTTAAGGTTGTTAGATCAGAAGAGTATTGTGTTGAATGTGGGGCACTGCAAGAATTTGTGTTAGGTCCATTTTTATTTTGCATATTCGTAGCCATAGTTCCTGCTTTTGGTAACTATTGGATGTGTACATTTGCAGATGATACAAGAGTTGCTGGTGTTGTAGCTTCTACAATAAAGGATCGAGTTATTTTACAAACCTACTAAGAAAATTAAATAAACTGGCTGAACTTAATGGGGTAGTATTTAAAACTTCATAATGTAAAATCCTACATTTTGAGAAAAAAAATAGAATATACATATAGTTTGGATGAGGAAATTGAAGGAGAATATACAGAACATGAAGTTCTGGGAGTTACAGTAAATGGTCACTCAAAGTTTGAAAGACATGGAACAAAATCACAAAGCAAAGATTTTGCCTCGTTAGATCCATCTGAAGTGCAATTTCTTCTAGAGATCCATTTGTTTTTGGACAAATTTACAAATCTGTAATTAGACTTGTTATCGAATATGGAGATGACAAATGTTGACCTTTAGAGAATAGAAAGAATACTTAGATATTTTGTCAAACAGCTTTGAGGAGTAGCAGGATTATATTATGAAGAAAGACTCAGAAGTATTAACCTGGTCTCAGTCTGCTATAGACTAATATGAGGCAAAGTGATTTGGATGCATGTGTGTTGTAAGAGCAAGAAGACAGACTGCACCTTGAGACACAAATGAAATATAAGAAGTTTGTTGGTAGACTTAGGAAAGAAAATAATAAAAAAAGTAGAAACTAGCCTTTCCAGTTTATGGTACAATGGAGATGGAATCTGTTGGGGTGAGACCATCTAATAATGTGGATAGTTTTAAGAGGTGCTTAGATCAATGGTGCAGAAAGTCAATGTATTGTTGTCTGTCTTCCTGGATAATGGCCAGTAGCGACTTCTGAAGTCTTAGGATAATTGTTGGCATTGTATACTTTGATTTTGAGATGCTGAGATGTATTTATGTAAGTAATGATTGCAGATCAATTTGTGTTGCACATTGAGTACATGGTGCTTTTATTATAAAAAGAGTTTGCATGGGAACCACTGCCATAAAAGCATTTATACAATGATTTAGCATAAAATAAAGTGCTAAATAATGAATCTGATACCAAATCCTAAAATTGAAGACAGAAACAAAACAGGTGGCAGTGTGGAAAACGTGAGTGTTTTTCACACCACTGTGGAAAGCAATAGTTAGCTTTTCAGAAAACATAGAGCTTTATAATGAAATGATAGAAATGAGCATAAAAACAATGTCTCATCGCTGCTTAGTATGGGGGTACCAAACTGTACATGCTAATGCCTGGATTAGTAGCACCAGATACTCCTGTTTCAAAACAGGTTAGGACATGGATGCATACCTCTCAACTGTCCAGAATGTTGCAAAATGGTCATATTTTTGCCTCATGTTCTTGGTCTGTTCCTCATACAATTTGTGGTCTTCCTTAAAATCACTGAAGATTGAAGTCACTAAATAACAGACATTTACATTTCAGACTTCATATGCTTCATAAAAGGCATACTAATGTAAAACCTGTTATTCTAGAATCTTTCTATCTGACCCTGATTTTGGACCTTTGCACCCCCCCCCCCAAACACACACATTATTTTTGGTTTTGTCCAGAATTCATATGCTACAAAGTTGGGAGATATGCTTTGAAGAGGCAATGCAAAATCATTTAAACCTAATACCAATATTGTCTGTGGAAGAATTCAGTTTCCATAAAATAATTCATCTTTGGAAAAGGAGTGCATGTCAGTATCCTGCAGATATTGAAACCACTGCCAGTATGGAAGGGAACTGTCTGGTGTATTAAAGGATAGATTTTCGTGTGGCATATTCTTTGGAGAAAAAGGCACATCTAGATGATTGTCATAACACATGGCATTTACAGGCTGCTGGAAGCTATTACCTTAAAGTTTGCATATGGGCAACATATTTGCCAGTGTTATTTGATCTCTGCTTAGTACAGATAGATAGATATTAATTGTTCATCTTCTTACAGGAAAACTCCATCCTCCACCATAGTTAACCTCATGCCATTTTTTTCTGTCTATAATATCACTTAGAAGCTCTTTGGTGCTTATTAATTTCTTAATCACCATTTTATCTGTCACATGTAATGAAGAGCCTGCTGTTTTCTGCCTGTTCAAATCTCACATTGTTTCAAAAAGGGATGAATCTCAGCCTGTATAGTCTAGGTTAAACATGGCATTCTCTTTAATCCCTGGTATGTCACCAAGTAGTTTTACATCTTAAGATATGTTTGCTGATGTCAGTTAAGGACACACATTAACAGCTGAATGGAAACTGATTTCCAAACAAACCTTTATGTGAAGTACAGGGATGATTTTTTTCTGCTGCAACATTACGTAAACAAACACTCAATTTTGTCAGTGAAGTGTTGCTTTTATCCATGTAAATGCATGTAATTTAAGGGCATCTGAAAATAAAAACAAAATGAATCCTCCAAACACTAGTCTCTTTGAAATAACAAAGTTCTGCCACAAAAGAATTTGAGATGGCAATTTAACACATTGAGAAGAGTATGAAAGATTATCTGGCAATTGTTTAAGGATTATAGATTTGACCTCATCACACCACTCCACTCTTTTTAGCGTGATTGTCCTGAACAGGGTTTAAATGTATAAACCAACATTCATTTAGAAAAAAAACAAGATCATTCACTGTAACAGAAAAAAAGCTAATATCGTCTAGAGGCTGTTAAGTCATTGACTCACAGCACTATCACGTATATAAATGGAGAAAAAACACTTCCTTGTGTCTACAATGAGTCGTATAAAGACACACACAGATCTGCAGAAAAAAAGATAATCTATGAAAAACAAAATCACACCAGTATGACAGGTCATTTTGGGGGTAAACATTAAAATGTTATGCAAAACACAGTGAATCTGATGTATCAGTATACGACAGATTGTCAAGAAAATGTAGCAAAACATATTTTTGAACTTTCACGGTTGAGTTTCTTTTATAAATGGGTAAGAATTTTCAGATTTTTGTAAACATATCAATATCCACACAACCTGGACAGAAAACGCCAGTGTTCTTAATAAAACTCATAAATGGATAAATAAAACTGCTGCTGCTCACAGTATGCATCTAACCTGTTTACTAGCATATTATAAATTATTTAAAAAATAAAATAGTATTTACTCTTTATTGAGACTAATCCATTTAGATTTGGATTTTAATGAATGCTTCCACTACAAAGATGCATTTACGTTGAATACTTGTTTCTGTTTATACTTCTTTAACAGCATTTATGGTTCTTCAGCTATAATATTTTGTACTGTGGATTTATAACCTGATTTTATTTTCAAAAGGCCCAGGACACAACCATCATTTTTGGGCAATAATTTAAGGGTGTGGTAATCCAAAGCTCCTGTAGAGACAAAGAGTAAGAGAATACGACTGTAGGAAATGCCAAGAGAAAGGCCACATTGAGTTTGCATGCAGTGGCAGAAAGGGTGCCAGTGGAAAACACAAGGCACATGAAAACTGATGTGATGGGAAAGCTGGCAAAGATGGCTTATTGTGTCTAGAGTAACAGAGCATGACTCAAGGTGACTAAAACCATATGAGCTATTGTGCTGTCTGTTTTTTTGTTTTGTTTAACGTGGGGTGCAGCAAGAGTGATTGTAACACTTTGGATGCAAAGACCACACACATTGCTATATGCTGTCTAGTGTTACTCTAATGAAGTGTGTCAGTTAAGTGTCCATGGCATGTGACTCTGAAGGGTGTTCAGGCTGCTACACTGTGCCCACTTCTCTGGTTTGTCTGATGTGTACATACATTCTTGTTCAGGATATTCAGACTCCACTTTAATGCACAATGCATCTTTCCTTGTAGCAACGTGCTGCTCCACCAATGAGTTTCAGTTATGTCACAAAATGAGTAATATATGTGTCATGATGCATTTTTATTTCTGCAGAACAGCAAGTGAACACTACTCTTCTGTCAGTGAGTTATGTGACTGTGCTGCAGACAAAACAGTTCCACGCTGCTTGTAGCCTTCAGTGCTGAGGGCAGTCATGATTCTGAATGCACATAAATGACTAATTTTGTAGCTGTTTGGTAATTGTACCACACTATACTACATGACCCTGCTCAGCCAAGAAGCACATATCTGGATAAAAAATGGACAGAGGTTTAGAAAAAGTGGTGTTTCTTATGCAGCATTGCAGTTCTAAACTGGAGCATTGCTGGTATATTATTTGGGTCATAATTCTACATGGTGCATAAAGTAAAACTATTTTGCAAACCCTTTTGCCACATGATGCATTTATGAGTAACTATTCTACATAAGATCTTTAATATTAACTGTCGTGTTACTAAATTGTATAATGCATCTTGGAGATTTTCTCCCCAGGCCTCCACTGAAAATGGGTCAATTCGGCCCAGTGGACTTCCCCGGTAATCAAATTGCAAATAAATAAATAAATAATGCAGTCAGGAAGGACTTTTGTATAATCATATACCTACTTTACAGTGTAATTCAGTAATAAAACTGCAGCAGCTTTGTCATTGCCTTTCTCATAGTGTTTTTTTCTCACTAAGCTATGAAGTACATCTAAATTTTTGTTCTGCAATCTTTAGATCTCAACCAAGCATCTTCAAAAATGCTATTGTAAAATACTGTGCTATTTTTGATTTCTTTGTGGTAAGCAGCTTGCCTTTTGTATTTTTTATGTCAAGGAAGTTTCACTTTTTTGCGTCAGAACCCACAGGATTTAAACTGGCATAGTCAGGACAGAAATGTTTTTTTTTTTTTTCTGAAGCTAAACTTATACAGAAAAGAAATAAACCTGAAGTAACATGAAACAGAATTGTGACTGACTTTAGTGTTTCAGCTTGTGCACACTGCTTTGTAACACTGTTCTGATTTTGAAAGATGTGTCTATGGATAATATTTAAGCAATAACCGATGACGTGGTATGGTATATTGAAGATTTACCCACAGTTGGTGTGGTTTAATCACAAGGGTGAAGCCTGAGTGATTAAACAAAGGCAACCGTGGGTAAATCTTCAATATACCACAACCACAGAGTTGGTTACTGCTATTTTACAATGATGTTATTTAAGAAAAAAAATACTTACTTTTCTTAAATAATGTCTTTGTATAATGGCGGATTGCTGTTCATCTGCTGGTTGTGGTATACTGCTTCTTTGTTTTGATGTACTACACATATGTATGGGACTTGCATTCCCATGCATACCCAGTACATCAATGCTTTGAAACGGAAGCAACGGAGAAAAGAAAGTCTACATTGCTCCGTTTTCTCTTTTTTTTTTAATTGTAAAAAAAAAAAGGTTTTGGGGCACTTCATAGCAATGGAAAAATGTCCGGGCGACTGGACCTTTTCCTGTTGGTATATTGTGAGATTTACAAAGGGCACGCTGGTTGGGCTGGCCAATCAGCATGCACGTTTTCAAATATTAATAGGGAGTCATTGTATAATGTATAATATATCATAGTACTGAATTTTATGTTTCTGTTTATTTGTTTCATTGAATATTGTGTGGTCTATCTGTCTCTCTGCAGTTAGTTTCCCAGCCCTCCCTGTTCTTGTTGTGATATTAATCTCGGTGGCTTTGGAATTGCCTGCCTCTCCTGTAAATTTGTATTTGAACATTCCTCCTGGGTCCATCTCATTTGCTCACTCAACTGAGTACAGTATGATCATATTTTGATTTCAGGCACTCCTACCAGTCCCATCTCTTCAGCCTTAATATTGCTACACACTTAAGTGTGCTAGCTTGCACTGCACTTGAATTGTTTTTAGTGCTGTTTTAGCTGCTTTTCTGTTAAAGAAAAATTCTAAGCTTGTTTCCTGCCTTTCCTATAACTAGTCTAGTGCAGACAGAGGTTTGCTATATCCAAGACTGTTTGTAAGCTTCTGAGCCCCCCAAGCCTTTGTGTGTTGGAAGGAAGTCTTCTAGCTTATCAGTGGGAGTGGTAAGCACTAGGTAGCCTATCTACCACAAGAGGAATGGTTTCTGGCCCAGAAATTGTAGTTTATTGACCATTTGGGCAGTTTTTTTCCATCTCTTTCAACTTTCTGGTTTAAAAGCTCACATTTGTACTGGTTTCCCACCTTTCCTGTAACTAGTCTAGTCCAGATAGAGATTTGCTGTATCCAGGACTGTTTGCAAGCTTCTGAGCGGTGCCAAAGTCTGCTCTTCAAATTTCCCCTTAGATCAACTAGTTTTCTCCTCTCCTGCACTTTTACTAACTTATTAGTCTATCACTTTACCAGACTACTTGTAGCAATTATTGTAGCACACAAAAGTGCTACCAGCACTAAACATTCTACAAGGAAACAGCTCCAGTACTTATTATTAATGGCCACCCCTCCAGGCATGTCTAAAGGTCAGTTTCCTGTGCTTTCTCCTATTAACCTGGTGAACTTGGGCATCCTAAAGCAATGTAGCAACTGCCTCATGTACACTGACAACCCTCTCCTCTTACCTCCCAGCACTCAGAGTTGTGAGAGATGCACTTATATATCCAAACTGAATGCCACACACTCTCCAGCCAAGACCGGGATAGCTGGTCAAGAGGAGACGGTCAACACTTGCACCACCTCACATGGAACACACACCAGCACTGGCTTCACATAAAAACACAAACCATACACTCACCTTCATGGAGGCTTTCAATAAAAATCTGCCCAAAGAGTAGAGACGTCCAAGGCAGAAACGCACTCGACCACAACACAACACTTATCACAAGACACATAACTCTCCTAAACAGTGTTCCACTCAACCAAAGCCCCTAAGGCAAAACAGCATGCCCAACACACTAGTTATAGGTGATTCAGTAGTGAGGCACACTGATGTCCCACTCACTATGTTGAATAAGGAGAAAGTAACAGTCAGCTGCCTATCAGGTGCCAGGATCCACCACATAATGCACCCATACAGGTCCCTCAACAACAGGTGCAAATATGATTCTTTGTACATGTGGGTGTAAATGACCTGAGATGTACCTCCATGGACTACATGAAAAGAGACATGGAGGAGCTCTCGGATTATGTAGCCCAGGCAGGTATGACCCTAGCCCTGAGCAGCATCCTTCCATCACCCAGAATGATACCACAGTATAAGCAGAAAATGATTGATTTCAACAATTGGCTAAGTTTCTGATGTCATTCTAAGGGGATCCAGTATCCGTCTGCCTGGGACGACATGACTGACAGACCTCGATGCTTTACCAGAGATGGCCTGCATCTGTCACCCCTGGGATTCTGAATACTGGCCAAGGCTCTTGCCACTCCTATAGTGCATTTTTTAGGTAGTGTTTCAAAGATCAAATTACCACCTTAACAACTACAAACAAATGCATGTGAGGGTCATGCTGCTCAATGCTAGAAGTCTAAATCTCAAAATGTCACTCGAAGCACTCCTTAAAATGGATAATATCGACATTTGTGCTGTAACAGAGTCCTGGTTCAAGGCAGCAGAAAGCACCCCTGCACTACCAGGCTATAACTCATTCCACACCTTTCGGCCCCAGAACTTGGACTGAAGCTCCAAAGGTAGTGGTATTTCCATATTCATAAAGGATGTGCACACCTCCAGACTGGTAGCCCAACATAACGCATTAGGGATACTTCAGGTGCAGATAACATTGTGTAAGACAACGATTCAGGTCGTAGCCTGCTATAGGTCCCTAACCATGTCCCAAGACTCGAACTCCAGGTTCCTAATCACCCTGTGGAATATTAGGGTCCAACCTAACACTCTCATACTGGGTGACTTCAACTACCCCTCCATTAACTGGGAAAACTACTCATATAACAATAGACTTGCCCAACGTTTCCTGGAATTTATTAATTCCAATGCCCTGGACCAGTTTGTTCGTACCCCCAATAGAGGTAGCAACATCCTTGACCTGGTCATTACTAACATGGGCGACCGTTGCTCTACACCAATAGTCAACTCCTCCCTGGTTAGATCTGACCACAAACTAATCACCTTGGAAATCCACCCCCCCCCCCCCCCCCACACACACACAAAGGTAACCACCATCAAAAACTTTTCCAGAGTTAACTTTGGGCTCCTAAAAACAGAGGTGGCCAACTTCACGGCACCCATGCAAATGGATAATAGTTGCATGACTGCCGAATCATATATCAATGCACTGTACGAACACGTACACAAATGCATGGATCTTGCCATACCCAATAGAACCAAGATGCTCTCCTCCAAAAAAAGAAAGCCAATCTGGCGGTCCTATGTCATAAATTAACTCTACAACAGAAGGAGGAACTGATGCAGAATAAGGTAAAGTCCCAAGACTGGAAAAACTCCTTTATCAGCCTCAACAAAATGTTGAGATCCCTCATCAAATCCTCTAAAGCTAGCTATGAAAATAGAATTGCAGTGGATAGTAAAGACAACCACAAGGCCTTCTATAATTATGTAAAGAATCTCCATGGCAATACCCAGATTTGCTCTGAGCTACTGCACAATGGCACCTCCTATACCGAGCCAACAGATATTGCCAATATACTGGCTGACAGATTCAGTGCCAACTTTACCCCTCCCCCCCAAGGGACCAATCACAATACCAGTAGATTGCCAGGCACCCAGTATCACTGCTGCACAGGTTAAAACATCACTGTCCAAGGTTAAGAATACAGCTTCTATGAGACCTGACAAAATCCCTGGCTGTGTTCTACATGAACTACAGAGTGAACTGGCACCTCACCTGTGTGCCCTGTTCAACCACAGCCTTACCTCAGGCTTTGTCCCTACCAAATGGCACACTGTTACAGTCATCCCTCTCCACAAAGGAGGAGTGACTAAAGACCCTGGGAACTATTGCCCCATTAGCGTGACGAGTCTGATATGCAAAGCTATGGAACACATCATCATGGACCTAATAAACAAGAATATAGGGACTCTCCAAACTCTGGATCCTACACAGTTTGGTTTTGTGAAGGGTAGACCATGCCTGCTCAACTTGGTTGACTTATTTGAGTCAGTCACCAGAGCTGTCGATGAAGGCAAGGTGGTTCATACAGTCTACCTTGATCTGGCCAAGGTCTTTGATACCATTCCCCACTCAGGAATCATAGAAAAACTCACTAAGCTAGGCATCAACCCCTATATCACTAGGTGGGTTGCAAACTGGCTCACAGATAGAACCCACAGTGTGAAAGTAGCTGACTCCAAGTCAGACTGCCGACCAGTCATGAGTGGAGTCCCACAGGGTTTGGTCCTGGGTCCTCTCCTGTTTGGTATCTACTTCTCTGAAGTCCAGGCCAACACGAAGGGACTCTGGCTGACAAAGTTCACAGACGATTGCAAGTTGGGAGCTATTATTAACTCCCCAAATGACGTTGACATCCTACAGAAGGGCCTCACTGAGACCAACGACTGGTGTCAGAACCATGGCCTTAAGCTCAATGCCAAAAAATGTGTTGTCATCCCCTTTGGGAAAAACCCATTTCCCATGAATTACCACATTGATGTTAGTCCACTGAACACAGAAGGCATTATAAGAGATATGTGAACACAGGTTGACAGTAACTTCTTTTTTGACCGCTCCATTGACACTGGTCAGAAAGTCCTTCTATGTGGCACATCTCATTACTAAGGGTTTTGCATCCCGGAAGAAAGAGGTCACTGTCTCCCTCTACTCTTCCCTCATTATGTCAGTCATTGAGTACAATGCCCCATTTGGCATGTACCTCACTAAACACCTGCAACAACTGGAGAGTCCGCAAAAGTACTCCACAAAGAGGATCCTAGGCCTTAAACATTTGTCCTATATGGACAGACTCAAAAAACTCCAACTATTCTCTGTCTTATATCACCTACTTAGAGGCAATCTCTGCTTGACTTACAAAGCCATGTCTGACCCAGATCTGTTAGAAATGCTACATCTAAAGAAATCCCAATCCATCCACACCACACGCTGCAGAGACCTCAATCTCATTACCACAATCAACAGAACATGCTGGAGGGACAGGTTAATAACCCAGAGACTGCCCGTGCTATGGAACAGACTTCCCATACATGTCAAGCAGAGCACCCCACTGGCCCTCTTCAAGAGAAATCTTGATGAGTGGATGAGAAATAGAAAATTCACCCTACGGATCACTCCAGTGGCTTTACTCGACACAGGCACTGGGAACTAAGGTCGGGTGGCATGATGCCCGGGTAATCCTATGGGCTAAGCCTGTAAAGGCTCCAGGGCCATTAGCCTAGTACACACCTATGAACCTATATAGCATTAGCATGTCAGCTGTACAAATTTATATCCTCCTGTCATTCACAACCCATCTCCACCTTACCTCTTATCACAAACACACAGCACCTAATAATAATAAATCCTCCACATATCCCATCTCCACTCCACTCCACTCCATGCCTTCACTTACAACAGTTCCATTGCTCCTGACCTCTTTAATACATCCAGCACAGTACTATTTTCATAATGATACCTTCCACACTCCCCCTCCCACAGCTGTTCCAGTGACGGATCCAGGGATTCTCAGAAGAGGGGTGCAGTCTTGAAAGTTAGTGATGGGAATGGAGGGTGGGATATAAGGAAGTAGAACACTGGAGGTGGGGGCTGTAAAAAGATTACCATAAGATACTCTGACAGCATTTACACAGCATTATGATGTTGCTGTAGTAGTGGAAATAGGTGTTTCCTGTCCATCACATGGAAAATTTATAGACTTCTGCTTTTAATAAACACGACACTTTGTCGTCATTACTGTGTTGCTTTGTCCAAATTAAGTGTGATAGGACTGAGATCATAAGAACAATGCCCAGGGTTGCAAATGTGATGCAGTAACTGATCATACATGCATATGGACCCTGAAGACTGATGATCTGTTAGCACTGTGATTCTCTTTTCATATCATGCTTAGGGCTTCACTGTCAGTCTGGGTATAATTTAACTCAGCTGTTGTCAGTGACTGTGTAGCAGATGCACTGGGTTTATTTGTTACAGAGGAACAAGGGAGTGTCACCAATTCAATAAGCCAAAAAATTGCATGCCAATCCATTTGCCTTGGTTCACAAAAAGTTCTATTTATTTCAGCAAGTCAAGCATTAGCTCGGCACCTTTTAAATGTAAGAGTACTGTACTTTGCCACAAATTTGATCATCAGTACAGCTCTATGAAACTTGCTTCTTTTTAACAGGGTTGAGCCTGAAATTGGTCAATATTGATCAGTACACTATCCCTGGAAAACAAATCTAAATAAATAAACGGACAAACAGACAAACAGGACTTGCATATAAAGCTCATTCTGTGCTAACTATTGTAATATCTTATTATCTCTCTCTTTGATGGGTAGATTTCATAATTACGTCCTAGGAAAGGTTTTAATATACTGCCATATGAAAAATGCACTAAATGATTCTTAGAATGAAGTGTCTGCAGCCAGCAATCATGGTGTACAAGTCATTTTGTAATGTAATTACTTCTGAAAGATGGCCTGAGAATCACAAAACAGCAATCACAACATTAAAAATAAACATTTTTCCAGTATGTTTTATGTGCGGGCTAACTTCCCCATAACCACCTCTAAAATTTCCCTTACTTTCTCCTTTCTGCACTGACTCTGAAATGGAAAAGTAGCATTATGAAATACTTGTCTTATGATATGTCTGTGTGACTTATGGACTTGTGTTCAAAAATAGGAATGGCTCTATTTTGGAAGCCTTTTTTATTATGTCCAGAAACATTTACCCTGCACTTTGAAGAAATCTTATTCATGTAACCCTCCAGTCACCATCTTGGTAAGCATGACGCTTCATATTCTCCTGCCATCAAGCTTGGAAGCATTTTTCATCCATTTCAGCTGAATTATTCTGCTTTATGCTCTGAGATGCTCCTGCACATATGAGTCTACTTCATCATCAAGTTGTTGCATGTTTACATGAAAAAAATCATTATAATGTTAATAAATATATATAGCCAAAGCTGCTGTTCAAGAATCATTCACTTACTGCTGCAGGACTGCAGTGGCACTTGCAGACGGGAAAAGTGTGCATGCATTTGCTGGTGCTGTAGAAGTACATGAGCTACAGGTACTGCAGTAATGCAGTACTAGCATGGTACATCTTTTCATACTATGTTACATAATGGGGGCAGTGTGATTCATGCTTCAGACCCTTATGAATGGTATCAACCACTCATCTCAAAAATCAGGAATAAAGTATACCAGGATAAATAAATGTTGTAGATGAAAATGACTCATCTAGAAAAGACTAGTTACCTGTTTAGCAAAATAATTAAAAAGCACGTAAAATAGTCATACAATATAATAAATCAGCGTTAACTTCAAAATCTTAGTACCACTTGGTAAGGAAGATTCAGCATGCAGATGTCAGGGATTATTTAGTGACTTCAAACATCAATGAATTATCAGACCACCACAAATTTTATGAGGAACAGGCCAAATGTATGAGGCAAAAAATCTGGACAGTTAAGAGGTATGATGCTCTCTCAAAATCTTTGTTAGCTAGATAGTATTATATTTTAGGTTAATCCATCTTTTCTATCTCTGATTTAAGAAGTGGGAAACAGAAATGGCAGATCGACCTAAAACATTGTCAAGCTAAGGGATGTTGTCTAGTTGCCTCACTGTGTATGCAACTGGAGACTGAAAGAGTCAAAGTACAACAGGATACAGCTTGTTAATAACAGTGTCAGTGGCACAACAGGAAGCTCACTTGCCTTTGGTGCTGGAAAACCAGAAGGCTGTGGATTCTACTCCCACACCAGGTGATTAGATTGCTGATATAGGGGGAGCTACACTTGAGTGTGCTGTCCTTTAGACGAGATGTTAAACCAAGGTTCCATCTGCTTGCGTTGGTCGAAGCGCAGGTAGATATAAAAAATCGTGCCACACCTGTCGAAGAAAGTAATGAAAGTTCTCTGATGCCCTGACCAATCTTACTCTAGTAGTATAAACACCCCCTGAAAAAGACGTCCCTAGCCTAGTGGAACTAACCCAAAGGAAAAATAAAATAAATAAATAAAAATGACAGTCTTACCTAATGATTCAAAAAGAAGCAAGGCAGTGTTGTGAAGAACTTCCACTAACCTGAAAACTTTTCAGGTCTGTGCTCTGTGGTATGCCATCATACTGGCAAGGGAGAGGAAATTTTTATACAATATTAGCAAAAAAAAAAAAAAAAAACCACCAATGAATACTTAAATAATGGAGGTTAGCAACAGTATATATGACTGAATTCCATTACCTATGCAATGCATATTCTAATACATCACAAATGCCTGGCATGGTCCCCACTCCGGAATCCACATCTGTACCTCTATGAATTTAGACTGTGTACAGTATTTACAGTGAATATTTGTTAAATCACAGCTATTGTGTGACATACCCCACCATGAAATGGAACTTTTAACAGTGAGCAACTATGAAGAAGTACAAGTTTAGAGGTATGATTTACACATCTGCCAGTTTTAGTGACGATAATCTCGTTGGTCAATTCATAGAACTGGTCTATAAAGCATGCCAATGTCAGTATTGCTTACATAAATTTAATCTTTCTGTTCTTGATCTGTAATATATAGCTGTGTTACATCACTGTATTAATGTATATTGTTAAATATTGTTTACATACTCCCAATTAAACCCTAAATTAGCCCAAACATATAAGTGCTGTACTCCAATAAACAATTTAATAAACAAACTGTACAGCCAGACCAGTCTGTACAGATAAATACAACCATAGGGGTGAGAGGCGTACTGACACAAACTGAAAAATTTTACTTGTAATGAAAACTCCTGTACCTTTCATGTCTACATATGCACTCGAACATAAACGTCTAACATAAAGGAAAATTCTTTATTTACTCTAAATCAGATCAACTGAAGTAAAACTGAAAATACTCTCACTATATCCCTACAGAGTAACATAAAAACTCTCAAAATTAAGAATAGCTGTAACAGGTCTCCTTTAAATGATAACCCAACATATGACTAAGACAAATGGGGCGTCTGCAAAGCTACTTCTCATCACTTTAACGATCTACAGTTAAAAACAGACCATAACCCTTTACTTCAGCTATTGTTTTCCAGATACACTTACAGCAATTCCCACAAGACATCTACAGTTTATATCCAAAGCTTCCACCCCTATTCCAGTCAGATAGACTCATGCATCCACAATGCAACTGTTCAGTTGTGTACAGAGTAACTCGCCTTGCCATTGGTCTCAACTTTGCAAACTGCTACTCCCCGCCATTATTGTTTTCAGTCAGAATAAATATGTCTAAAGTTGGTTGTGCAATGTGTTTCTGATTCAACATGTCCTGCTATTTTTTTAAGTAGTTTTTTGAGATTGGGGTTTGATGGGTTTGTTTTGAAGTGTAGGGTTCATCTTGCAGCGTAGTAGTAGTGTAATATTAACACGTGGAAGTGCAGTCACCTGAAACTAACAGTCGAAGATTTCACTGCACAGAACTACTTGTTTATTTATAAGCTGGAGCTACTTAAATTTAAGTAACCCCCACCCACCCCCATTATTCAAGAAGAGTAATGACTCTTATCTGTCAGTCTTCTCATTAACAGCCTTCTGGAGCATGATGCAATTGGAGGAGCCATTCAAGATTTTAGAATCTGGTCACCTGACAGGCACCTCCAACTGCATCTCCGATTGTGATTATGACACGGAGTGCAGAAAAAGGAACAGGAGTAGGTTAAAATGAAAAAAATATATACTGCCAAATGAAGCGCACTCTGTACAGTGTACCTTTTTGGCAGTACATTTTCCGATTTTAATTAAAGCATTTTTAGAACATTTTTTCTTTTCTTTTTTTTTGTTTAACTTTGTATTGCAGTTTAAAAGGGGAGGGTGTGTGCCCCTGCGCCAAGACCTAAATCTGCCACTCTATTCCATAAGCATATTAGGCAAACATTTAAACCTCCACACCTGCTCCTGCACAAAAAAACCTCAACTGAAATTAAGTGGCAACATTCACCCAAACCCAGGCCCAGATCCCACATACCAAACATCACAAATACATATACCTCCCAACCCCTCAATATCACTACTAAAACCTAACACCCCCAGTATTCTTATCATCAATATGAATGTAAGGAGCCTAGTAAACAAAATTCAGGAACTTCACGCATCTGTCTCCCTATACTCTCCTAACTTAGCTATCTTAACTGAAACCTGGCTAAAGCCTGATATTAAAGACAATGAAATCCTACCTCCTGGCTACAATATCCACAGACTAGATAGAATAAAGAAATGTGGTGGAGGGATAGTCATTTTATACAAAGATGTGGTAAAACTCCAAAGAATCCAATCTACCTCTCCATCCCAAGACAACAGTGAAATACTAACCTGTCAACTAGAAATCAACCCAAAATAACCTATTACGATAATCGCAGTTTACATCCCTCCCGGTGTCAACCATTCCACAATCGAAGACATACTCTCCTGGTCATCCTCCTCATTTCAACAGGAGACCATAATCATGGGGGATTTTAACTTAGATTGGTATACTTGCTCCACAGACAGCCCCTCTAATCTCATAAATCTCTATGGATATAACCAAATTATAAACTCACCTACTAAGATAGATAAGCACAGGGGTAGACAGGCAGTTATCAATTGGACCTTAACCAATAAACCTTCACTAGTGTCAGGGAGACAGCCTCAGTGACCACTTACCCACCTTTCTGCTAAGACACAGAATGAACCTCCCAAAATCCATAATATATAAAAGATTAAAAGCAACAAACACTTTTCAGCAATCACCTTTAAGTGTCTTTATATAACTGTGACTAGTCTCCTTCAACACTCCTCCACGTAGACTCTGCTGTGGAATACTTTAGCACCAAGTTCCTTGAGATTCTAAACACTCTAGCTCCTGTCAGAAAGGTTAATGTAAAATCTAACTGTACTCCATGGTTGTCTAAAGAAACTAAACAATTACTCAAGGACAGAGACAAAGCATGGACCCACTACCATAATAACAAAACTCAAAACTCTTTCAAAATGTATCATCAGTTAAGAGACAAAGCCAAATCCCAGATTAAAACTGATGAAAAAGATTCTTTACTCAAAGACAGCAATCACACCACAATAATCCTCAAAAATGTTGGGGCAGCATCAAAAAACTTCTTTACCCTGGTCAGTCTTTAACTCCATCCCCCACCACTGCCAACACCCAAGATAGTTTAGCTACACAATTCAACTCTTTCTTTAAAAGCTCCATCCTATCTCTGCTAAATAAAAACTCAACACCACTCCATCTATACCACCCCAACCACACCTGCTATTGTTTTCTCCTTAAAGCCCATCCTAACTTCTACCATAAGAAAATTAAACTAAAACCCACAACCCTTGCTATTGATCAACTACCCAACACATATCTCAAAATAGAAGCTGATACCATTGCCTACCCTCTATCTATATTGATTAATAGATCAATCAGAGAGCAGTATGTCCCTAAACTCTGGAAAACTTCCTATATCATTTCACTCCTCAAAGGAGGTGTCTCAACAGAATTTTCCAACTACAGACCAATAGCCATTCTCTCACCATTGTCTAAAATCCTCAAAAAATGCATCTACTCCCAACTTATGGACTGTCTTACCTGTAATAATCTGCTAACAAACTCCAAACATGGCTTTAGGTCAATGCATAGTACTACAACTGCCCTCTATATTTGCTTCTGTAACACTGCTAACCCACTAAAAAATGACAGGCAACAAGTTGCCTCTGTCTTCCTTGATATGGTGAATACATTTGACACAGTATCACATCAAAAGCTCCCAATGAGCTAGCAGCATTAAATTTATCTCACTTAGCTCTCTCATGGTCTCACAGCTATCTCACAGACCGGCAGCAAGCTGTGAAATGTCAAAATGACCTGTCCTTATATTTACCCATGTCAGTTGGTGTTCCTTAAAGAGCAAACTTAGGCCCACTCCTCTTTACACTCTTCACAAACAGATTGCATACAGCTACCAACCAAGCAATCACAATCCAATATGCAGATGATTCAACCCTAATCTGCTCTGCTCCCTCCATGTCACAACTTAAAGAAATAACCCCCAAATGTTTCTCAGACACAGAAACTTTCCTCTCCAAACAGCAATTAATTCTAAACCCAAACAAAACTAAATTAATTCTCTTCTCCAACAAAAAGCTCATCAACCAAATAACACCCTTTCAAATCTACTCAACCAATAACACCAAAATAGGAAATATGCCTCAAACCAAACTTCTAGGGGTCACCATCGATAGTAATCTAAGATATGACAAGCAAGTTACACTATTCTTCAAAAAGACCCATATCAAACTAGGCTCAGTCCACAGGGCCAAGCACTTCCTAACTAACTCAACCAGGTAAGCCATTGCAAGGACCCATCTTTTCTCTACCTTGCATTATGCTCTCCAGTCTTTACTAACCTCAAAAAAGTGACCTAGCCAAACTGGAGGCATGCTATAACAAAATTGCCAAATTCACCACAAACCAACATATAGATCCCACCACTGCTCAGCACTTCATCAACTTAACTGGCTTGAACTACCCAACCTCCTCTCCCTCTACCAAATTACCACGGCTCATACCATCATTACCAAACCTGATAACTGTCCAGCACTCCACAATCTAATCTAACTTACTTTAACCCCAGAACCCTTTGATCCACCAACAAATCTCTACTAAAAGTCACTAAATCTAATAATGGTTATGGGGACTCACTATATTCCAACCGTATCTTCAAAGCCTGGAACTCTATCCCCCAAAATATCCTCAACACCACCAACTCAGCCAAGTTTAAACAACTTCTCAGGAGCCATCTAACCAACAAATGGCATTGCTCATGTATGTACCCTGGCTAAACTTAAGCAAGTATTCCCACCACCCATCTTCCCACAGTTTTCCTCTTAACCTCTACTCCTCTATACTATCCAACTTCCACCTAACCCTTCCATATGTATATCACTGTACTGCCTTTTTCTCAACCTCTCCTCCTTGCACTGGTGTTCTCTATCATCTTTTTGCTCTCAGCTAACATTTTATAACTTCCATCAACTATTGCTCTCTGGTCTTAGCTAACACACCCTTCCCTGCAGTTATACCAGCACAACTCTTACATACTGTACATAAAGTGATATCACCAAACTTATTATTTGTATATATCGAACTTTGAATTGTTTATTCCTGTTTTCTCTTTTTGTACTTTAAACTACTGATCTATGTAACTGAATGTGATTTTTTTGTCTTGTATATGACTGCACAGTTTTTTTATGTGGAGCTTTTCTCTCCGGGCCTCCGCTGAAAAAGGGCAACCAGCCAAATTGGACCATTCCAGTAAACAAATGTAGAATAAATAAATAATCTGGTACTCAGTAAATAAAGCACTATAAAATGAAAAAAAGTAATATAGCTAACTAAAATTGTACTGTTCATTTTAATTAATGCAGAAATCAATACTGTAATACAACCATACTTCTCAACTGTCCAGATGTTTGCCTTATAACATTTGTGGTTTTCTGTCAAATCACTGAGAACTGAAGTCAATAAATAATGGCACACATTTGAGTTTCATACTTTACTTCCTTCAGTAAATGCACACTTACGTAAAACCTGTTGTTCTAGCAACTTAATAAGTTTATAAGAGTAATATTTAAACTCTGTCCCTATTTTTGGGCCTCTACCCCCCCTCAATTATTTTAGGCTTTGTCCAGGTTTCTTCTAAGAGGTCAGCAAGTATGAATACCAGATATGGGCTTACACATAGTTATCTGATAAGAAATGCCTCAGTTTGGGCTCTTATGAATAAAGAATTTGCTGTGAGATGGTGGATGGAGCAAAGTGCATGTGGCCTAGCCTTACATTCCAAGCAACATTGTAATGATCAACCTGGGGTATATTGGAATTCATGCTGGTTACACAGGAAGGTTCAGCATTACCAAATGCAATATCAGAAACAGAACAACAGTGAGTATATAGCACAAGACACACATATTGCCAGTATCAGCTTCTGTTCAGATACTCTGCTTTATGGAAGTGGGCTGATACCTGTTGCCACATTTGTCCAGGGCCTCTAAGAGCATGACAACAGCTAATTTTACTTTACTCATATATTCCTTTCCAGTTATCTATATTATATTACCATCAAGAAAAACTTGCAGTGCTGAGCAGCCAAGGCTGGAAAAGCAGTTACAACATAATCTTAATTTCTGACACTTTATTTATATAACTGTAAACAAATTATGAAATGCCATCACAATGCTTTCTGTCCATTTCAAGAAGACCTTTCCATTTCTGGGTGTGGAAACTGATGCCTTGCATCCCTCCTAGAAGCTGAAGTGATTGTACTGTATTTTGAGAAGAAGTAACATTCTACCCTGGTCAACAAATGAAAATAAAATAAATATAAGCCCATTTCCTGAGGGAGCTCTAATTTCTAAGTGACTTGTAATCAGCTGCTTGTTAACTATACAAATGGTGGTGATATTCAGTGACTTATATCCCCTGTCAGAAATTACAGTTTATAAAGGGCAAGCAGCAGGTCTCTGCTTTCCCACCTCTTTTCCCATGGTCTGCAATTCACCCTACTCCCATTCTCTGTTTTAGTCACATATGGAGTGCTATACTTGAACAGGTATGCAGTTGCACATACATCGTTGCTTCTGGCTGTCAGAAAATGCAGAGTTGTCTATAGTATTGCTTGCCTTCGGAGCAAATACTGAGAGAGCAGCTAAAATTAACCATTCTTAAAGAATGATTTTGAGAAGGAAAAAAAATCATATTGTTTCATGTTCTTAACACATTGCTTTGGAAGCTGAGCCTTTTGTTTTATGGTCTTAAAGAGCAACCCAGGGCATTGCTTCCTCTCCAGTAAATTGCTATAGATCATTTCAAGCCCAGAGTGATGGGTGGCCACAGTAGTGCAGCAGTTAGCATTGTCGCCTCACACCAATAGGTTCTCCGGTTCAATTCTCGGCTGGGGTTCCCTCTGTGCAGAGTTTGTATGTCATACATGTGATCATGTGGGTTTCCTCTGGGTGCTCTGGTTTCATCCCACATTCCAAAGACATGCAGTAGGTGGATTAGGCACCCTAAATTGACCATAGGTGTGAGTGGGTGATACAGCCAAAATACTGCAACACAGCTAGCCATATGGTGGTGTAAACCTTGGCTTGAAATGATTGTCACTATTGAAGTGACACCCCGACCCCATGTGCAAAATGGGAAAAAAGGGGTTGTGGATGGATGGATGGATTTCAAGCCCACAGTGAGGTGGAATGCTTACAGCAGATGGATTTGGGTATTTGGAAGTAGATTGCTCAGCAGGCCCTTTACAAAGATCAGAAAAATTGCTGGAACCACAAATTCTTTCATTGACGAATCACATCCCCAGTAGGGCCAGCACTAAACTAGTTTAAGCTCGACACCATTTCTACTCTGGTGATAAGCTCAAAGCAACTTGCCAAAAAAAAAAAAACACCTCAGCAAACAAAGTATCTACAGTGAAAAATCCAAAATGCAAAACAGCCGACCATCTTCTCACATCAGTGGCATGAAGTAAACAATGCTGCTTCATAAAACTGCCTTACATACCTAAAAGTAACTTATTGCTACTATACAACAGAGTTATATTAAAAGATATTTATATAAGCTTTCTAAATACCGCTGTAGTATAATATACATTTTTTTATATTTGTATTGGCTGTTCCATTTCAGAAATATCAAGACAATAATTTAGTTTGTTATAAATCTCATAATTCGAAATATTATGCCATAGTTTTTATAACAAACATTTTCAAACATTAGTATGAGACAGTACAGTTGTGTAAAATCTTACCATAGCAGCAGATGTCCTTGCCTTCACCGCTGCAGTATTCATTACAAGTGGGATTCCTGTCATGAAGCCCACCCGACCAGTTTACCAAAGTTTACCGTTGCTTTAAGGTATGATGAACGTCACCTACGCACTCCTTGCATGGCGTAGGACATAAAGATGATGTTCAGGCATACCATCCTCAGAACTTATTGCCCCAGTAGGAACAGCAGTCCAAGGAAAACCTGTAAGTCCAGAAAGGAAAGAAAAACTAGGGGGACAGTGAGAGGGAGTGAATACTGCACCAGCTTGGGCAAGGACATCGACTGTTATGGTAAGATTTTACACAACTGTACTATGTCCTTACATTCACTGCTGCAGTATTCATGACAAATGGGAGAATGCCAAAGCTCAAGAAGAAACTTGGGAGGAGGAAGCAGCAGCAGAGCCATCCAAGAAGCCATGAAGAATGGCATCGGCAAAACCAACCCTAGCTCTGAAGATACCACCCAACTGGTAATGCTTGGTAAAGGTATGCACAGAAGTCCAGGTAGCAGCTTCAAGAACAGAATTAGTGTCTAAGCCTTTGAAAAAAGCACCAGAAGAAGCCACAGCTTTAGTAGAATGAGCCTTTACAGAAGAAGGAAGGCTCTTGCCATGAAAAGTCTTACAAAAGGAAATAGCCTTTGAAATCCAAGTGGAAATAGTTTGCTTGGAAACAGCCAAACCTAAAGACCTAGGATGAAAGGAAACAAATAACTGGCCAGATTTTCTGACAGCTTTAGTTTTATCCAAATAAAAATCTGAGCTGTCTATGCACATCTAAGGTATGCAGCACCCTCTCACTATCAGATTGCAGAGAGGGGAAAAAAGTAGGCAAATTAATAGCCTGATTAAGTGACAACTCATTAACTAGCTTGGGCATGAAAGAAGGATTAGTACACAAGGACACCCCTGTCCTCATGACATATCAAAAAAGGTGGACAAGCCATAAGGGCTTGCAACTCAGATGCCCATCTGGCAGAAGTAAGAGCTAACAAAAGAACTGTCTTCCAAGAACAATGTTGCAAGGAAGCTGGAACAGCAGGCTCAAAAGAAGTCCGAGTCAATTTTTCCAGAATTAAATTAAGATCCCAGGGGGGAGGAGGACGTCTTTAAGAAATTGCTTAGCCTCAAGTCTAGAAGCTAACAGGGGAGTTAAAGGCAGACAAGCAAAAGAGCTGATAAGTGGGCTTTAATAGAAGAATACGCCAAACCAGCACTGAGCAACTGACACAAATAAGAGACAACTAAAGGAACATCCACAGAAAGTGGGTCCAGGTAATGAGAAAGACAGCAAAGAGAAAATCTCTACCAATTAGACAAGTAGGATTTCCTAGTAGTAGGTTTCCTGGCCTCCTGCAGGACTTGCAGCACGTCCTCAGAAAAAAAAGGTGTGCATGAGGGATCAAAACCCTATTACCCACAGTGTCAGTTGAAGCGTGGACAGGTGGGGGTGGATGAGAGACCCCTAGTCTTGTGTGAGGAGATCCACCCTGTGAGATAACTTGTGATGATTGCCCTTGGCTAGATGCAGAAGTAGAGAGAAGAAGTGCTGTCGTGGCCAAAAGGGAGTCACCAACAAGATTTTGCGAGCATCCTGTTGAATCTTGAACAGGACTCTCGGAATGAGAGGAAGGGGAGGGAATGCATAAAGAAACATTCCCTTCCAAGAAAATGAGAGGGCATTCACCTTCCATACCGGAGGACCTGGGGCTCTGGCACAAAACTGAGGAAGTTGTCTGTTCAGATGGGAGGCAAAAAGATCTACTTGAAGAGTACCCCACTGGTGAACAATGTCCAGAAACACATCCCTGTGAAGCATCCATTCATGGGATTGAGTGAAGGACCTGCTCAGATTGCCTGTGACAATGTTCTAATCTGAAGGAATATAAATGTCTGAAGAGTCACTTGGTATTGGATAGCCAGATCCCATACCAGAAGTGCCAGCCAGCAAAGAGTGCAATATCTCATACCCCCCCCCAGTTTGTTGATATACCACAGTCTGTGAATACCTTGAGAGGCCCTGGAGAGAAGAGAGGATGAAAGGCTTGAAGAGCCAGCATAAGAGCCCTCATCTTTGATGTTGATGTGCTCCTTCTGCTGACTAGGTGACCACACTCCCTGAACCCTTAGGGGAACCAAACATTGCTCCCATCACACATCTGAAGTGTCTGAACAGATCCTGAGAGGGAAGAGGAGGCTGAAAAGGGAGCCCTGGATTCAGAGAGAACTGCTGAATCCACCACATAAATTCTTTCTTGAGACACGGGAGAAGAGGAACAGGGAAGTCTAGAGGATGCGCATGCTGAAGCTACATCAACTTCAGAAAACACTGGAGCTTCCTTATGTGGAGTTTCGTCAGAGGGAGCATTGGAATGGTGGAAGCCATGAACCCCAGAACTCTCAGAAACTCCCTGGCTGTAATGTGGGCCAGGGGAATAAGAGCTTGAAAGAAAGAAATGAGAGTTAATGCCTTTGGAGGAGGCAGGAATGCCAGCATTGGCATCCGTTGAATCCTGCAACCCAGAAAGACATGATCCTGAGAAGGAGTCAGGGAAGACTTTTTGAAGTTTATTGTGAACCCCAGGCGCTGAAAAAGAGTAATAGTAAAATGAAGATTTTGCAAAAGGATCTCTGGAGAGATGCCTGAATCAGCAGGTCAATCAAATAAGGAAAGATTTGGATCCCTTGAAGCCTGCAAAATGCAATCACAGGAGTGAGGCATTTGGTGAATACCCCTGGGGCAGTAGAAAGGCCAAAGGTAAAGCACAGAACTGAAAATGCCAGGAAGCAACAGAGAAACGCAAAAGTCTCCTGAAAAGAGAAAGGATCGGAATATGGAGATAAGCATCCTTGAAGTCCAGGGACACCAGAAAGGCCTGAGGGAGCAACAGAGGAAAAAGTGACTGAAGGGACAACATCCAAAAGGAAGGCACCTTCAGAAAAGTGTTTAGATGAAGGGAGGTCTAGAATAGATCTCAAAGTACCTTATTTTCTGGGCACTCGAAACACTCTTGAATAAAATCTTTTCCCCCTTTGGGACACAGGCACTTCTTGAATAGTACCCTGAGACAAGAGGCCTCGAAGAACTTCTGGGAAAAAAGGAAGTTGTTCCCGAGGAGGCTGAGGAATGCCCATAAAAGGAGGGTGGGAAATCCAGACCATGAAGTACCCCTGGTGAATGATTGATAGAACCCAAGAATCCTGAGTGATTTGGAGACAAACAAGAGGAGAAATAGGAAAGGTGAAGAGAAAGAGAAATGTGGCTAGTAACAGGTGGATAGTCAGATAGCACCTGGTTTGTCAGGAAAGAAAGGATTAAGAATTCCTGCAGTCTGAGTGACCATAGCAGGAGGAGTCAGTTTACTACCCTTTTTACCTTTAGAAGGAGGGCGAGATTGCCTATGAACAAAGGCTGGCTTAAAAGGGAAGTTTCGCTGAAATTTAGGCACAGAAGAAAGAAAGAAATGCTTAAGCTCCTGTAAAGCCTTCCCTTTTTCCTGAAGAGACTTAAATAAACCAGCAGCTGCTTCACCAAACAAAAGTTTATTATCCAGAGCAGCATCCATCAACTTAGCCTTACTATCATTGGGCAAAGGCTGAAACCTAAGCCAAGAATATCTGCTCAGAAGGATTATCTAGAGTATGACAGTCCTCCTCCTTAGACCTGTAGTCTAAAGGACAAGGTATCTGGGTTGAATAAGCAAGGGATTTATCCTCAAAATCCACCTCTTCATCAAAAGAACTAACAGAAAAATGGCAAAAACGGACAGGGGTAACAGTGTTCAGACTGGCAGCAAAGCTGATCTGAGGATGGTACGCCTGAATGTCACCTTTATGCCCTATGCTACTCAAGGACTGTGCAGGTGATGTTCAGTGTACCTTAAAGCAACAGTAGACTTTAGTAAACTGACCGACGGTGGGAATCCCACTTGTAATGAATACTGCAGCAGTGAATGTAAGGACATCTTATAATATATAAGTTTTGATGATTTTCACATGCTTCATAATGAGTTACACACAAGGTCAACAGACTACATGTGCACCTAGTTTACAGGCTGAGACTGAAGCTTGTCCATTGAGATCAGGGCACTACCTCAGTAAAAAGTTCAAATAAATAGAGTTTAGGAGTTTGCTTCTGCCAATGCAGTATACTAACTTCATGTGTCACGCTCAGATTACTTTTTGAACAAAGTAAATAGGGCCAGAATATATCATGATGGCTGTTAAATGGTGGAGTCGTGTATTTTATACATTTATGTGTCTATTTGTAGCCCTAGTAAATAAAGTGCTAATTGACCTTTTCTCCTCTGACCCATGTCCAGGGGGTAAGGGTAACTGGAGTAGCCAGATGACCAGCATGTATGTTAATAGTGCAAGGAAACCAGAACATGCAGAGAAAACCCATGCATACATGAGAAGGCCATGCAAACTCTAGACACACAATTGTTTGTCTTCCGGCTTTTCCAGGTTAGGGGTTGCCACAGTGGAACTCTGGTCCGCTAATGATTGGCAGTAGATTTTTCATGAACGCCGAGGTGCCAGCTCGATGTCCAACTTTCAACGAAGGCACGCCAATTTACGCATGTCTTTTGAACACCCACCTAACCGTGGGGAGGACATGCAGACTCCACACAGAAGGCCCTCCTCACACTCCTGCTGAGAATCGAACAGGAGAACCTCTTGCTGTGAGGCAACAACGCTACCACTGCACCACCGCAGATAAACTCTAGACACACAATAACAACTGTAAATAGGGTTAGACGTGTAGTGTTGTGAAACAGATATGCTAACCAGGGAGTTACTCTGTTCTGGAAAGAAAAAAAATTTAAATAACTGTAAGTCACTTAAAGTTCTGAGTAAGGTAAGAGGTTATCCACGCAAACTTTTACCCATGCTTCTCAATATACTAGCTGAATAATGGGAGAAGAAAGGTCCAGAATAGTAGACGATTTTAAATATTACTCTAATTCACTTCACTTGTTAACAGAACAGGGGGTTTGCATCAACTTGTACATTTTCTTCAATATAAAGTATGAAACTGTTAGTTTTGCCATTACTGATTGAATTCCTCAGTGGTTTATCAGAAAATCAAAAGTTTCATGCAGGATGGGGCAAAATCAGGGATAGTTGAGGGGTATGTAAATATTTTCTTTTCATGACATTTTTTAGCGGAAGTTATTTTTTTATACTTATTTCCGAGTTCCTGTGTCACCATTCCTTGGTCCAAAGGTTGGGAGGGTGGCCTAATAGTTAAGGTGCTTGTCTTACAAACACAAGGTACAGGGTTTGAATCTCACAGGAGATAACTGGCTACGCTTAAAATGGCTTGCAAGGACAGTTAGCCTAGTACTAACCTATGAACTTAAAAGCATAATAGGCAGTTGGATCTCTTAACTTCCTAATGCAACCCCCCCCCATACTAGAACTAGTAGTACTACTACTGCTAAAAGTTATTTGTGTTTTTTCCCCACAGCATTTCCACATACCTCTTAACACTGGAGAAAGCTAATATTTTTTTTATTTTTAAACAATAGTTTAATTCGCGTACACCGTTAATAGAAAAATATTGTTTACATCATTTTTTTCTAAATAAGAAATATGAAATTAATAAATGGCGTTACTGGCTGACTGTAGTCCTCATTTAAGGTTGCCACTTTTTCAAATGCCCAAAATGGGACATTTTTTGTAGAAATGTGAAATTTTGCAGTATAAAACATACTTTGACCAATGCAAAGGACAGAACTTCAATTCTTTGCCAAAATAAAAGCTTACTAATTTAGTATTTACGTTGCTTACACTATTTCTTGTAGCATTTAGGTGTTTCAAATACAAAATAACTGATTTATGCAACTATTAAAGAAAACTTTGGAAATATTTTTTGTCCTAAAATCTCAGGACATTTGCCATTTTTTTGTTTTTTCAACAGGAAGGATACAATTGCCCATAGAGGGACTGTCCCTCGCAAAGAGGGACAGGTGGTAACCCTATAACTAATGATCTACCAAGAAATCCAAACTTATGAGCGACAGGAAAACATCAGGGGACATTCAAGAGGCAGACAACATACACTCAGGTGCCTGTAGTAAATATTTAGACGCCAGGGGGTATTGCTTACTGCAGCAGAACAAACACCGAGGGGATGAGTACGTCTTAAAGCGCGCTCTTGTCAGAAGAAGGAAGTTTAATGCACGGCTCCTTCCCAAAGAGAGTTGAACACCTACCTTCTGTCAGCCGCTGTTCGCACGGTAAAGAGGGTGTATCCCGAGCGCCCGTCTCAGAACGTCCACTGCTACCTACAGCGGTGTGATCCACTACCAGTGGGTGTACAGTTAGGCAGGACCTAAGCAAGGTAAGCGTCACACCCTAAGCTCTACTTGTATAATATTAAATTTCGGATATGCCCTTCCAACTTCCTGTTAATTTTTTTTTTGCTTTTCTTTTAAACTCTTCCAAACTGTTTATTATATTAACAAATTATAACACGCTAACGGAGTTTGTATTTTGTGTTCATTACTGGAATTTAAAAATACATGATTTCATTATTGGAATTTAAAAATACATGAAGGTATAGTTCTGTACGTGGCTTGTCACGAACTAAGTATGACATGAGGGGGAAATGGAGCAAGGCCTCCTGTTGAGGCTTAGAGCATAAAAGTTATCATTTTAAAATATGTTTAGAATACTAATATTTGTGCACCAATTGCCAGAAAATAAAATATGCACTTTAATGATATATGTTATACTTTGATAAAAAAAACGGTTTGCTGTCAACTGTACATTTTATGAGAGATGAATACAAGCTTTGGGGAAAATCAGAGACATTTGACAAATTTTCCTTTTAGTGCTCAGACTCTCCAAGTTTATCATTCTGAAATATTTTGTATTTTTTATGTTATACGTCCTTTTTCTTTCTCACATCTGTTGCATTTCTGTACTTGCAACCCAGTATGAAGGCAATTTCACCGTAGATAATTGACTTCACTGGGTTACAGTAGTCTTTATACAAAGACATAGCATTTGAAGCATTAATTTTGTTCTGGTCTGTTTGTTAAATGTGTAGGAGGAAGGTGATTACTGGTAGTGTGCTAGAAACCACAGCATGAACTTCCTCATATCCATTTAAGGTTGAACTTTAAAAGTTTCATCTAGGTATGCCACTTCAGTCTCTGCTAATTTGTAGGCAAATGGTCTGAGATGCAAACTGTAAACCCTTTAAAGGAGGTCTGTGGTGATTTTAAGGGCTCAAAATGATGTAGCCCTCAAACTCCAGTTTGGATCTTCCAAATAAAATAAAGTTTACTGTATGCTGTATAGCAGTACACTGACATAGCACAACTGGTGTAGTGAAACTGCTCTCCCTCATTGTCATGTTCACACATCTGACAGTAGAAGTGTAGGTTTCCAGGTTAACACCCCTCCCCCCCAGCCTTCCATTGGGCTTAAATAAGGAATATACAGATCATACCTGTCAGGAGCCCAGTTTTTCACAGAATGTCCAGATTTTTTGCCTAATATTTTTGACTTGTTCCACACACTGAAGATTGAAGTAACTAAATAATGACATACATTTGAGTTCCAGACATTATATCCTTCAGAAAAAAATCATACTAACACAAATGCTGTTCTAGCAACTTCTTAAGTTTATAAGAATAATTTTAAAATCTGTACCTATTACAGGGCCTTTGTTCCCCCCATTATTTTAAGCGTTGTCCAGATTTTTTTCTCTAAGAGGTTGAGAGATATGATGCTGCTATACACAGCAGGATGCTTAGTAGGTGAGATTTGTTGTTCATCTGGTGTAGATCAACAGTATCAGTTCACAGATGAGTTTGACTACATCACTAATGTTTAAAAACTAAAGAATGCTTTACTGAACCAGTGGAAGACATTGTCGCTTGACCTAGACTAGTACCATTTGCAGATGTTAGATTGTAGAAAAAAATCTAAATTCAAGAAACAAGGTCCTGTGATGTTTCCATGATTGTCGATACTAAGCAATGTCAGGAAGTTGTCATCTGCTGTTACCAGCTTGTGTGTGTAGATGTTCTAGTTGTAGGTATGCAGGTAAAGCTAAAGAATTTGGAGTACTACATATCATATAGCGCTTTGAAATTAAGCATGCACATTCGTCATTGCCTCATATACATGAAGTGCCATGCATTCTGTAGTGGAAATACTAACTGGACAGTTTGACAACTCATAAATGAACATGTGTGACTTAAGAACATGCAGTGTTAGAAGTCGTCTGAAAAAATAACATTATGCTTGCAAAGTTGTTTTTGCTTTGGTCTTGGGGGTGGAATTGTTAATATTATTTAATATGAGTCAGATTATGCAGATAAAAGACAAAAACACGGTGACAGTAAAAATTAGAGTTACAGTGTATCCAAGTTTGAACATACATTTGGCCTTATAAGATCTGCCTCCTCACTAAATGATGACACTGCTTATATAAAGAGTACGTGTTATGCATTATTAGATTTGTGAAAAGGAATGTCGGTATTGTATTGATGTTATTCCTAATATAAGAATTAAATATATAAAAAACAAATTTTCACACAGCATACCACTGATTGCATGTTTTTTGGGGGTTTTGTCTAACATGTATGCAAATGCTTTTGGATGTTATAGGTGAGTAAAGTTTTCTGACTGTTTTTACTTTGTAACTGAATCTTCATTTTGGTGATTATTTTGGCAAATAATTTATTCATTATATGCTAATTTGCTGGCTTTTTATGTTAGATGTCCTTTTTGTATCTCACAAATGTTGTATATCTGTACTTGCAAACCAGTATGTAGTAAATTTCACCGTAGATCCTAGAATCCCATAAACTTTTAACACATGCATACTTAAGACACAAATGAGCTACCAGGACAGATCTGTCCAAATTCCTTAACAATGCTGTTTCCATGGGATGAAAATTCTTAATCATCGCTAGGGTGAGCATTGTTATATTATGTGTGCGTGTGTATACATATATATATATATATATATATGTATATATATATATATATATATATATATATATATATATATATATATATATGGGTCTACTTCACATGACCGACAGTTCATTTCATCGAAATTCATTTGACCGAGACCAAAACACCTAAAACCCATTTGATCGAAGCTCATAACACTGACACAGCCCCCCACATACTTCATACATGTCAAAAATATACTTGGATACTTATAACTGAAATGACTAACTCTTTGCAGAAAACAATATTTATCTAAACTATGTGGGGGGGGGGGCTATGCCCCCACACCCCCAATGTGGGGGACTGTGCCCCCCCCAACTATATATACTAACTCCAGGGTCACGCCACAGTGGGGAAAAGGGCATAATGCATTTAATTTCATGTGTCAGTGTTATGAGTTTCGATCAAATGGGTTTTAGGTTTTTTGAACTTTAGATGTTTTGGTCTCGGTCAAATGAATGTCGATCAAATGAACTGTCGATCATTTGAAGTAGACCCATATATATATATATATATATATATATATATATATAGTGGATATAAAAAGTGTACACACCCCTGTTAAAATGCCAGGTTTTTGTGATATAAAAAAAAATGAGACCACAATAAATCATTTCAAAACTTTTCCCACCTTTAATGTGACCTATAACCTGTACAATTCAGTTGAAAAACAAACACATTTGTTAGGGAAAAAGTATAAAAAATTAAAAAATGTACAATAAGCTGGTTGCATAAGTGTGCACACCCTTAAACTAATACCTTGTTGAAGCATCTTTTGATTTAATTACAGCATTCAGTCTTCTTGGGTAGGAGTCTGTCAGCATGGCACATCTTGACTTGGCAGTATTTGCCCACTCTTCCTTGCAAAAGCGCTCCAAATCTGTCAGATTGCGAGGGCATCTCTTGTGCACAGCCCTCATCAGGTCACCCCACAGATTTTCTATTGGATTTAGGTCTTGGCTCTGGCTGGGTCATTCCAAAACTTTAATTTACTTCTGATGAAGCCATTCTTTTGTTGATTTGGAGGTATGCTTGGGGTCATTATTGTGTTGAAAGCCGAAATTCCTCTTCATTTTCAGCTTTCTAGCAGATGCCTGAAGGTTTTGGGCCAAAAGTGACTGGTATTTGGAACTGTTCATAATTCCCTCCACCTTGAATAAAGCCCCAGTTCCAGCTGAAGAAAAGCAACCCCAAAGTATGATACTGCCACCACCATGCTTCACCGTGGGAATGGTGCTGTTTTGGTAATGCAAAGTGTTGTTTTTGCGCCAAACCTACCTGTTGGAATTGGGGCCAAAAAGTTCAACCTTGGTCTGATCACACCATAACACATCTTCCCACATGCTTTTGGGAGACTTGATGTATTGTTTTGCAAATTTTAGCCAGGCCTGGATGTTTTTCTGTGTAAGAAAAGGCTTCTGTCTTGCAACCCTACCCCATAGTCCAGACATATGGAGAATACGGGAGATTGTTGTCACATGTAGTATACAACCGTATACAACCAGTACTTGCCAGAAATTCCTGCAGCTCCTTCAGTGTTGCTGTAGGTGTCTTGGCAGCCTCCCTGACCAGTTTTCGACTTGTCTTTTCATCAATTTTGGGGGGATGTCCAGTTCTTTGCAATGTCACTGTTGTCCCATATTTTCTCCACTTTTTGATGACTGTCTTCACTGTGTTCCATGGTATATCCAATGCTGTGGAATTTTTTTATACCCTTCTCCTGACTGATACCTTTCAACAATGAGATCCATTTGATGCTTTGTAAGCTCTCTGCGAACCATGGCTTTTGCTGTAGAAGGCAACTGAGTAAATGTCAGGAAAATCCTACTAGGACAACTGAACTTTTATTGGGGTTAATCAGAGTCTCTTTAATTGATGGCAGGTGTGTACCCAAGAAGACTGAATGCTGTAATTAAATCAAAAGGTGCTTCAACAAAGTATTCCTTTAAGGGTGCGCACACTTATTCAACCAGCTTATTATACTTTTTTTTTATTTTTATATTTTTCCCCCTAACAGAATTGTTTGTTTTTCAATTAAATTGTACAGGTTATAGGTCACATTAAAGGTGGGAAAATTTTTGAAATTATCTATTGTGGTCTCATTTTTTATATCACCAAGACCTGGCATTTTAACAGGAGTGTGTACACTTTTTATATCCACTGTGTGTGTGTGTGTGTGTGTGTGTGTGTGTGCGTGTGTATATATATATATATATATATATATAAATATATATATATATATATATATATATATATATATATATATATATATTTATATTTATATTAAATGTATAGTCAGATTGCTGGAGTGCGGCCTGCCCCTGCTGTTTTTTCTAACTGCCACTGAAGATGATCTACATTCCTGTTATTTGAAGGTTCGTAAATAATCCATTACAAATGCTGTCTGATACTGGGCTTGATGTAATATACTTAGTCTGAGCTTGCATGGTGGGTAAGTAAATGCTGCATAAAACTAGAGTGCTTATTGTATGGTGTTCTGCAGGTGGAATAAAGTGTAATTCCTTGAGTCACAATTGACCAGAGTACAAGACACTGAGTAGCAGAATATGGATAAATGTTTTCCATAGGAAATCATTGTTGGTGGTGTTGCTATTTATAAGAATGAGGGGGTGGGGAAGACTTGCTGACCATGCTCATTCCCTGTAACTAACACTCTCAGTTAACTTTTTCACCTTTCTGTATTTTGGTCATTAGGATTTGGCTTTTCTGGTGCTCAGGGTTTTACTGTTTGACATTTCATAGTGGAAGTGCTTATGGTGTCAGGTGAACCAGGCCATTACTACTTGAAGATTGGGACAGGTGCTGAGAGATAAAAAGCAGTGTTGTATGTGCTAGCAACCTGAAAATGAAAAGTGACTTTATCATTTTCAAAGGCCACTCTGGATATTGTGTCTTGTAATTGTTTGTTTTTTTTCTGAGACGTAAATGTTGTTTTTCTGAGAACTGTCTGAAATTCAGTTCTCCCCAGGCCTTCACTGAAAATGGACTCTGCCCAGTTGGTCTTTCCTGGTCAACAAAGATGGAAAACAATGATACTTCCAGTTCACTGTAAGGCCCCCCATTGTCCTCCTTAAACCCTCGTAACCGGATGCATATGCAGATTCTGTTTGGGTCATAGTAGAATGCCAAGAGCAACAGTGTCATTTCCTCAGTTCCCCAGACCAAACAGACTCATCTATGGATCTTCAAAATGTACAAATACTTTGAGATTTGTATGTTCAAAGTAATAAACTCTTTTGCATGTCCAATGAGTGCCAGTGGCTTGTCCTCAAAGCAGTCTACAAGAATTGTATAGTTTTCCACATAGTTTAAAGTCAACACTGTGGACCTCTTATCTGAAAGTAAGCATCTGGCCACATTCTAATGCTCACTGATTTCATGACCAGGATAAATATCAAATCGGGTAATGGGCTTCTCTGCCTCACTCTGTTTTTGATGTGAATGTTGAATGGCAATGTTTATTGGTGGATATCTGATTTGTTGTGGCACAGTGGCGCAGCAGCACAGCAGATAGAGTTGTCACCTCACAGCAAGAGGTTCCCCTGTTTGATTGTTGGTTGGGGTGCCTTTTGTGTGGGTCTGTATATCCTCCCTGTGTTCGCATGGGTTTCCTCTGGGTGCTCCAGTTTTCTCCCACTTTTCAAAGACATGCAAACACTCTAAATTAGCCATAGGTGTGAGTGTGCATTCAGATGAGTGGCTTGGAAGAACTACTGTGGCAGGGCTAGCCACCCGGCAGTGTAAACCTTGGTTCAAGATGATTGTCACTGTTGAAGTGAGACCCTAATCCCATGTGCAAAAATGGAAAAAAGGGAGGGATGGATGGATGGATCCGATTTGTAGGCAGCATGTTCATGGCTGTCAAACAGCCAGTGTATCATTTCTCTGTATAGAAGTCTCTCATAGAGTATTGTAGGTGCTCATAAGATAGGGTGCTGAATGCTGTAGTAGAACCCAAAGGGAAGGGTCATGGCTCCCATCCCCAGGCTGTGAGCATGGTGTGCTTCAGTGTATGAAACATATTTATGCTGAAATGCGCCAAAATAAAGGCCACTTGTTTAAGTAGTGAGACATACTTGACTGCAACACTTAGGAACTTGTTGCTTAATAGTTTGGTTAGTCGTTTCAAATTAGTGTAGGACTGCAGTTGACTGGTTGTTGATTGTCTTTATCTGGTTTGGGAATCAATGTTAAAGTCACTTCATTTATTTCCCAGGGAGAGCACCTCCACATATGCTTGAGCAAAATTTGTCATAAACACGGGTGATATGATCTTCTTTCGTATTTTATTAAACTTATTAAGGAGGCCATTCTGCTTTGGAGCCTTGCCTTTGTGGAGGGCACTGATAATGCTGTCTACTACCAGTTCAAGGATTGATGCCACTAGCATTTGTCTAACCCTTTCATTAGACTAGGACACACTTCATGCCCATTGTGCGTAGTTGTGTTACTGCCTAGCATGCATTTTCTGGAAGTATTTGATGTACTCTTTAATTTTATCTTCTGTACTCCCATAGTATTATTGAGATGGGGGTGTAGTTTAAATTATGGTGAGACTTATGTGCAGTGCATGTTACATTTTTATTTGAGGATATTATCTTATCTTGAGCTCTGTATGCATTACTTCACTTTAATCCTGCCTTGTTAATACTGTACCCAGTGAAAGGTCAGCCTTTTTGATTTGGTTGGCAATAGCTTCCCCACAGAGTATCCACTACTGCTTTCCTCTATCTTGCAGGGGTGTTAAAGCCACTGTTCCTCTCTTGTTTTACTTTATAAATTCACTCATCCTGCTCTCATGTGCTTGTACAACTAAACTCATTAGAAAGACAGTGCCCAAAGAATAGCTGTACAGGACTGATGATCTGTCACTGGCATTGTTGGTGGGTCTGCTGATGTACTTCAAAGGTCCTACTGCATTTCTTTCACTGGATCATTTAAAAAAATCCTTAACAAACTTCTAATAATTAGGGGTAGTCATGCCATATGAAAGATGCGCATGCTATGGACAGGATGACAGTAAATTCAAATTTGGAACACATTGAAGTGGCGCTTCTCATTGCTGGGAGTCTTAATGAAAAAAAGCCCAATCCTGAGACTTTCCTGCAATGTAAGCACAGTCACAGAGACATAGCTATAAACCAATGAAAGCACTCCCTCTATTCATGGGTTTATTGTGTATTGTTATCTTCAGACCTATTGGTAGTTTTGGGGGAGAATCAGTATTTGCCGAGAATATCATCACAACAGATTCCCTGAGACACCAAATTTAAACTCCTAGATTTCCAAATCATCCTAAACAACATTCAGTTTTCATTTCATAGCTAACTATAGAACAACCCTGTATGTTGCCTTTTGAGCATGATAGCCACCTTACCACTTTAGCTGAAATCCCGATTACCACTACCCCAGTATCTTTTTATTGTGGGGGACTTCAGTTATCCATTATTTAACTAACTGACCTACACTGCCAGCAGTTAGCATGCATAAAGTTTCCTCGATATAAATGGTAACTCCCTTGTAAAAATAGTTAATCATTGTACAGGGGGACCCAAAACCCTTGATCTTGTCCTCTGAAATATGGCCTCTTGCATGCCTCTGTATATTTCATCCTGCCTTGTTAAATCAGATTATAAATCAGTGACCTTTTTCCTTTTAAAACTGGTGATATTTCCCATGAAAATAACCTTGTCTTTAGGCACTTCTCAAAAGCAAAACTTTTTTTATCACTTGATTAACTAAGTTCTGCTGTAATCCTTCTGTGACGAATCCCATTGCTAAAGCTGCTACCTATACCTCTGACTTCTGCTCCCAGTTAAAGAGTTGTGCTAATAAAACAGTATATATCTGTATCGAATATAATGAGAAGTTTAAAAATAAAATTGGTAGAATACCCTTATTAATGCCACAAAAAGTCTAATTTTGTTTACCTTAAGAGCACTCTTAAGAAAAATAGTGCAGAGCTTAAGGGAACCGTTGGGAAGCTCATAGCTGAATATGAACTTAAAATAGTCAGCAAATCCAAATGTAACTATGAGTTTTTCTTTATCTCTGTCGGGACACTGAGAACTAACACCAAACAATGTACAGAGGAAGTCCACAATAATGCTACTCACTCTGACCCAAAGGAAATACCTAATTTGCTAGCTGACAAAGGTACTGCAAACTTTGCTCCACCCAGAGTTATGCATCTTCATCCTCCCCCTTTAATTACTATAGCTAAGTCATCTCAGCTTCATTAAAATGTGCCTGGATAGCATTCCAGGTTGCTGATTAGCAATACTGAATATGGCCTATCTGATCCTCTTACTTAACCTCCTTAATCTAAACCTGTCCGCGACTTACATCCCTTAAGTCTGGAAAATAGCCATTGTAATACCATTACACACAGGTAAACCAACCACAAAGCCTAGTGACTTTAGACCGTTAGTATCATGAGACTCCTATGTAAAGACATAGGAGGTATTGTCTCAGACCTCATTTATCTGGGAGTCATTGAAAAACTTTTAACCCGGGACCCTGATCAGTTTGGGTGTGTCCTCTTTAACTGCATTAACAGAAGCACTGGATAGCAGCTAAGCAGTGCATACAGTGTATCTGGAAATGGCCAAGGCCTTTGACACTATTCCTTATGCAGGCATTTTTGACATGCTTGTAAATCTGATTATAAATCCTTATGGTGTGCAGTGGATGGTTAACTGGTTGTCCGAGAGAACCTATGTGGTTCCAGCTGCAGGTGACACTACTGAAAGCAAAACAGTTGCCAGTGGGGTACCAAAGGATATAGTGTTGGACTCTTTCCTGTTTGGCATCCACTTTTCAGATCTGCAGGCCAACACTCCTTCCTAGCCTATGGTCATCTAATTTTGCAGATGACAGTAAATTGGGTTTTATTTGCTTCAACATGATTTAGACCATGTTAACTCTTGGCACAGGGACAGTGGTCTCATTAAATGGGAAAAATGTAGTGTCCTTCATTTTGGTAAAGAACATTTTCACATACCATATAGGTGATTGCTGACTTGTCGGTTGTGTGTTTTTAGTGCGAGAGTATTATGTTCTTGTGGGTTTCAAAACAGTGCTTTGTATTGTGCAATCTGGTGGTGCGTTTTCTGGGGTTTTTCCCCTTTAGTTCACTGAAGTGTGAAGGCAGAATAAGTATGTATGATTTTGGCAGTGTTGGGGGGCTTGCTTCCCACATTAAGAGGTGAAGGGGGGCTTGCCCCAAAAATATATATTTTTTCTATTTTTATAGGTTTTCCAGTTCACTGTTTTAAAAAAATGACATTTTCGTTAAACAGTGAGACAAAAAAATGACATTTTCTTTAAACAGTGAGCCAAAAAAAGTATCCGTGACAATTCATGGGTAAACCCGACACATCCTTCCATCTAGACACTTGTAATGGATCTTGGCAGTCTTCTTAATAATTTCTTATTTTTGACCATCATTTCTCCACGGTAGATCAGAAAGCCTTCTGTGTGGCTCATCTAATTTCCAAAGACAACATCTCTTCTAGCTCCAAAGAAGTCTTAATACCCGTTTAATAGTATTTCATCAGACCTATAGTTGAATAGCCCTTTTTGCATGTATTTGTCCGAACACATCACTCAACTTGCGATAACTTGCAACTGTTCCCCGGGTACTCCTGTCTGAACTCATCACTCAACTTGTGATAACTCAGAGATTCCTAATTAAAAAGTCAGTGGTGTAAAAACCCTTAAATATCAGGACAGACTGGCACCCCTCTCTCAGTACTCAGTTTCTTATAGACTCCTTTTTGGGATATACATTTAGCCTTTTCAGCCACGAAAGATCTGACACTCTTTGACTTTCTGATCATTCACAGAACAGGTGGTTCCTCAAATACCCAGTTAATGAACTAACCTTCATCAACAGATAAACTATACATATTGACTTGATTGATTCATATCCTAATGTATCTCCACCTCTGGAACAAGCTTCCATTACATGTCAAGCATAGTAACAGCATTGCTCCCTACGAGGTAAACCTAGATAACTGGAGTGGCAGCCACCTCAGTCTGTTTTGTATTGACATCCTTGAGGCTAGAGATGTTAACTAGGGTGAGGCGAAGGGGATGGCTGCCCAAGTGCAAGATGTTGGGGGGGTGCGATTAGCTGGTGCTGGACTACATTACTGGCATTCAGAAATGAATACTAACATTGCATTTGTGGTCATGGCTGAAGTACTGAAGCTCTTAATGTGTGATAATTTAACTGTAGCAAGCCATTTGTTTCATTTTTGGCAAGCAGTTTGTTACAGTTTCAGAGCTGAAGAGCTTTTTTTTGTTTTCAGCTTCAAGAAGACATTTCAGTGCCGAAGATCTGTCCAGTGCTAGAACAGATCTAGTACCTAGTGCTTCTATTATTGCTCATCATTTGATATGCTGTGGCTGACTTATCTAAGGAAATCCCCATAAAAAAGAAAAACAATGGGATTAACTTTTCCTGAGCCAGCACCTATAATAGCCGTGTGTACCATCCCACTAAGGGTGGCCGTTATACTTCCATGCATTCATGGAGCATGCTTACTGTTGGCACTTCTTAGGTACAGCTTGACAAAGCCAGTTAACAAAGCTCAGTCTCAGATTCTGTACACTTACCTTACAAGTATAACTGTAAAGATTGATTCATTAAGTAGCACAGGTGTAGGGTGGAGATACATCACTATAAATTTAACAGCAAATGTCTGATAAAATCAGTGGTTACTACTGAAAGCTTGCTCTTTCCCTTTTTGCACTTTCACATTAATTTGTACAAACTCATCAGCTTACCTGTGAAAAGTTAGTAGATATGACAACTTCACCCCTCCCCATCTTGGAGGCTTAGGAAAGGTAAGCTGCACCACAGTAATGATCGCCACTTCTATCTCCGTGGCTAAGCTTACTAGTTGGGAGTTCTTCAGTGATTTGGCAGCCGAAGTGGGATAAACATTTGAGTTTGAGCCATGTCTCATCTGCAGTATTAGGAGGAGAATGACTGCTGAGACCTCTGCTAAAGGTGCAGATGTATTTTTCAGTTTGTTTATTGCAGTCTGGCCCTTAGACACTGCTCACATGGGGGGAGGGGAGGGTTCTTGTCCTGTTGTGCCTACAGTGGGGGCTGTGGGACTTTTCTACTTCTATTTTGGAGTCCCCATCTATCAGCTTTCCAGCTTTGTCCAGAAACACATGCCCTGCATCTCTTCATCTGGAATGCTGTCACTGGTCAGAATCCAAATTCAGTCCTTGACTGGTTCCTTTAAACTCCAGTCTCAATCCTCTCACGTTCATTTTTGATGGATAAATTTGATCTGGTAAGAAAACATCCAGAGCTCCTTCTCTTTAATAGGCGTCAGCAGAGCAGAATCTGAGTTGAATGAAAAAAAACATTTATCAATATGCTTTCTGAAAAGCAAAGATGCATAATATGTCCACTGAAAGAGGTCCATGGAGAAGGCTACCATCAGTATTTTCTGCTGTTTCCCCTAGTCTGATGCAATTTAAATACTTCCTAGCCCTCCTCAGTTCTGCCTTCTGTAAAAAAAAAAAAAAAAAAAAAACCTGTATACTGCAGTGATAGGGAAGCCTATTCATCTCCAGTCTCTTAAATAAATTTCTGCACTGAATTGGACTAACCACTTTAATCACCAGAGGGTAGGCAGTTCGAAAAACTACTTCACTTCAGATTTCATGCACCCTGTTGCTCCTCAATGCAAGGCAGTCCATTCTGAGTAACAGACTTTAGTACCACAGTCATCTGCAGTTTGGCTCACACACACTGTCGTATTTTGCTGCTGTAATTTGGGATATTCAACAGCATTGTGGTGAAGGTACTCATTGAAGACTACATGTCTTGAAGATTGGCCATCAGACATTGTCCCACTGCAGCCTGACCACATTACTGGGCCAACAGTAGTGCCACACAGGATATCACATCTAATGCTTTCCCTGGATTGTGGCTGTATTTGAGAGATTACCTTCTGTGGAGCAGAGACAGTTTTGATAATAGTCTCACCTTCTTGACTGCTTACCTGCCTCCTTTTCATTGTAGCTGTTTATTTTATCTTTTTAGTGCATTTCATTAACTTGTAGGCGTGGGATCTATGAATTCTTTTCAGGACCAACCCACCCATCACATGTTTTGCTTACACTGCTATAGACAGTAATAAAAAATGGATCAAAATAACTTTTTAACTTTGTCTGTTAAGATATTATATCACTATCAATGACACAGTGTTCATTGCTTCGTAAGGAGCATCCATATCATACTGTAACTTGGGAGCTAATAGAACTAGAAAAAATAAATTTAGATTCTTTCCAGTTGTTGTAGGTTTAGCAAGTTGTTATGGTAACACTTTTTGTGACGTCCCCTCCTCTGGGACAGTAATCAAGGAGCCTGAATCCTCACCAGTGACACTAGTGAGGGGCATTCACTTGGAACAAAGATACATACAGTATTTCCAGATGCAGCTCTCTGCACCAAGCACAATTTACATTAAGAGCACACAGGGAACAAACTCATTCCATGGTCTGGGTTTTCCCCCTCTGTCTCTTTCGCCAGGCCCCCAATAAGACTACCCACTGGCAAAGCTATAGAGCTGAGTCCTCAGCTGAGTGTCCCAGGCCAAGTCCTCCTCTCTGTGAAATCAGTGCTCTGTGTCCCTGCTCCAAGCAGCTGACACACACACTATTTGAGATTTGATTTGCAGACACACACACACACACACACACACACCTGGGCAAGGCTGGCACAGATTTACTAGCTGTGCCCCTCTACCCAGACGTTAAGGTAGGTAATGCCAAAAGGACTCTCCAAAGATTGCTACTCTAAGGCTCTTACCAGGCTATTCAACTGTACCGAGTAAAATTAATATTAATACAAATGGTAGTGTTTGACCAGTGCAGCAAGTCTTTCAGGAGCAGCCAGAGTGTCACCAAGTAAATATAGGGTCTATATTAGATCAGCGAACGCTTAAAAAAGCGAATGCTTATTGATCAAACTTATGTAAGCGAAAGCTTACAATCTCGAACTGTCAGAACAGCGATTATTTTCCTAGAGAAATAAATAGCTGATCCAAAACACATACACACAACACAAGCACACCAAACAAACGGCAATCCACACACATACACCTAAAATCTGACACCTAACCCTACACTAAACTATACACACACCACTAACTATCCAATTACCTTTACCCAAACCCTAAGGTACGTCACTATCGCACACTCACCTCACCCGCTCCCTAACCCTAACTCACCTAACCCTCACATCCACACAGTCGCACACATGCCTAACCTGTGCCCTAACTCACCTAACCCACCATAACACTCACATCCACACAATTGCACACTTAACAGAACCCGACCCGTAACTTTCCACCACAGCACTGAAAATACCGAAGCAACAGAAATGGACAACCATATTCTTTCCCTAGGAAAAAATTTGGTTTTCTGTTGCTTCAATATTTTAAGCTTTCGCTTACATAAGTTCGATCAATCAGCATTTGCTTTTTTAAGTGTTCACTGATCTAATATAGACCCATAAATATAAGTACTCTGAAAGGTTAAAACATTCTCTAAAAAAACAGCCACAATGAAAAGCTTATATATATATATATATATATATATATATATATATATATATATATATATATATTAAATAATAAAAGAACATGTTCATAGGATCACAGGATCATAGGAAGTTACTAGGCTATAGGCCCTAAGGCCCTTATAATCCTAGCCAAGAGTTTAGCCCATGCCATGAAAATACTAAATATCTGTTTACAATAAACACCAGAGTTTCATGTCACAGGAAATATTAAAATAACACAGATGAATAGATTCACACAGATACAGAAAAACAGTGCTTAACTAATCTCACCATATTTTCCTAACTGATCTAAAGAATTACTATTCCCTGGTTACTTACTACAGCAAGGCAACATGAAGTGAGTGAGAGACCCTTTTTTGTCCAATTTAAAAAACAGACTGCACTGAGACTTCTGTCTCATCTAGTATTAAAACATCATTTCAGTGCTGGATTACAGAATGACATCATATACATCTAGTCATCTGACTTCTGGTTCCCATATTACCTCCTTTACTAAAAACTGAACCAGAATCTCGCACATATGTGTTACCATACACACAGATAAAGCTTTGCTAAGATGTGTTATTGCACCTGGAAGCCATAAAACCATTTCAACACTTCCACCCTTCCAGAGTAGCAATTAGTTCACTGCTAAGGACAGTACAGCAGGATTCCTAGCCCTTGTTTTCCACAGACATTTTGTCTATGGCTGCAGTCAGAACTGTAAGATAAAATCTTTATGACCTTCCAGGTAATTTAATTTCAGACTATTTTTCAAAGTTAGCTGGACTGAGATTAACCTCTTCTCTTCCAGTGCCCTCTGTTACAATATATTAATTCCATCAGTTACAATGCAGTCTGACATAACAGGTTATTTTCTTTCTGTCCAGCAGGACCCACTGTTTGTACATTTTTAACACAAACAACTTTACAAGTACATTTCAATACAAGCACCAATACAAATCAGCGTGATATACAAATGATATATAATTCTTTACAAACCTCCAGCTATCTATGCTGGCATGTGTGGCATAGCTGGCAATACCTCACATTGTCACATCTTTAATGAATGTTTGTCCGAAATGCATTCTTGTCTTACTGCTGCTGTATGCTTCATCCCATGTTGATTTGGGTGAACCTTGCAGAACATCTTCACAATGCCAGTTTACAGACTACCATAAGTTGGAAAGAAGAGGCAAGTTTACCATTTGGACAGTTGTTTCATAGTAGTTATCAATAATATTGCAATTCAGGATGGAACCCAGATAATGAGAATGAAAATCACCTTCCACTTTGTCAGATAAGCAGTCTGGTTGAGGGTTGGGATTGCTCTGTAATACAGGTGACGAAAGCTTGTTAGTCTTATTCCAGGATTTCTTAGGGGGTGGTTTCTTCAACTGATAAATGTTCAGCTCTGAAGTTATTTAGGGTTAACCTGGGTCATTGATGCTAAATGCCACACTATTTAAGTGTGCAGGAACATCACATGTTTGGAGGAGTTGAACTAGGAGACACCAATCATTGATCCTTAGTAACTGCTCAAACACCTAAGTCTTAAGATTCCTGTATGCCTTTCTTTGATATACTTCTGTACAGTTTGGTACCCCTTATGATCCCATATTACAGAAACTGAAATGAGATCACTTTTGATGTCTCTAGGTTACCTGTAGCTTCGGTGTTATGGGTGAGTTTAGGATTGAGCTAAGGTTGTCTCTTTTACATATAGATTATACTCTTAGTTGGATTTGGAATGTAGCCTCATTATGAACTTGTACAAGGGTAAGGATGATCACCATAGTCCACATTCAGGTCATTCTAATGAACTTGTAAAAAGGTGTGGGGGGTAATGTAATCTTGGTCATATCAGCTTGGAAGGAGTATTCATCTCCTGAAGAGTAGAAAGCATTTATCTGCTTCCCAAAAGGAGGTGGAAACTTTCAAAAGATTGGTTGTATATGCCTCTTAAATATTAAAGGAACCTGGAAATAAGACACCATAAGTAGGTGCCTGTTGACATTCTGGTGGCCATAAGTGCTGTCCTTGAAATAGGGGAACTACAAATGTAAATGGAGAAGAATACTTTCCAAGTCTGAAGATGGAGTTTCTCATTATATTCTTAGTTATATATTCATTTCAGATAGTGAAATGAATGGAGTGCGACAATCATATCTAAATCACAGAGAACAGGAAATCATAAAGATTAGGATAGAACCATAGAAATGGAATAGTATTTGAAGCACTCAAAATAATGCAGAGAAATCAATGGAGAATAAATGAACCATCGGAAGAGCCTAGAGAATAATGTTTGGAAGCTGCAGGCGGTAGTCCAGAGCTAACAGACGAGGCTGGTGGAGAACCAGTGTATGGCAAAGGAGGCAGTGCTAATTCTTAATAAGTGCTTAAAGAGAACCAGTGGAAATTGCATTTTTTTATAAACTGCTAGAAGGAGATGGAGCAGAACCAGTGGTAGCAGAGTGAACTGGTGCATAATAGTGGAGAACCAGCAGACTATAAAGTAGTAGATAGTGGAAGGGCTGTCGTAAAATTATCAGAAGATTTTGGACTAAGGGAATGCTGGAGAGAAATTGCTGTGAACCACCAAAATAAGCTGGAGGAAGCTGATGGGGGTGTGGAGTGGTGGTTTGGATTCATCAGAAGACGGCAAATAATCAGTGGAGTCTAGAAAAGGCATTGTAGCACCAGATGAGTCCTGAGGTAACAACATAATGGCTGATCATGCCAGTACTGCATCTGCACTGGGGCTTGGAGAGCCCAATAGGCCTGATATGGTGATCAGCAGTCCAGAACCAAAAACCTCAGATTAACAGCTAAACAGATTCAAATGGAATTATAAGAGTGCAGAATCCAAACATTTTGTTATACACTTTATTAAAACAAAAACACAAAGCTTTCAAGCCAATGGACTCTTTCTCAATGCTGATAAAATATATGCATCACACATACAATTTAAATACATCAAAAATTACCCTGCCAACCTATCACCTCAACTAATGTCATAATTAAATAATTAGACAATTTTTAGATCCCAAAGACTTAAAGTGCGATGCAGTCAAATCAAAAAGGGAATATCCACCATAGATAAAGTGAAAAAATATAATAAAAATTGCAAAAGCATAAATAACATTAATTAAGTATATACAAACAAAATATAATATGGTGATCAGCAGTCACTGATTGTATAACCATTATATGCATACTTTCATGCCTTTGTTTACTGTACACACATTCTACTCAATCTTTGTTTTTAATTTGAACAGGGAGTACCTGAAACTTAATGTTAAAATTGTTTGCTGCCTTCAAATGACAGTACCTCGATCAATTAGTCACCTTTGTTATGTCAGCTTTAATACATCAGTTTTCAGTGGTGGACAGTGAGGTGTACTAAATAAACAGGGCTAAGTGTGATACAGGCTGTACATAAATGTGTTAATTGCATTGATTTTCATGATCTGCATTATTAAATTTGCACTACGAGTACCTGCATCAACTATGTCTCGAATTAATTTGTTGATTACAATGAGTGACCTGTGCTGAAGGCAATTAAAATGAATTATTACTTTAGCATAATGGGTGAAAATCATTGAACGAATAGCCAGATAAATCCTCTGGAGTCAACCCCTGATTCATTTTATGTGCACATGAAGGTGTTGCGCAGTGGTCAGCCTGAATGAACGGTTCTGGCATTCGAGTGTGTTTTTGAATATTTGTATGTGAATTCTTACTATTGCAGGTATGTCACAATTTCAGGCCTTCTGTTGAAAATTTGTTAAAAAAAAAAAAATATATATATATATATATATATATATATATATATATATATATATATATATTCACTTCCTAATCTCAAAATACGAAATCGAATCCACACAACACCGAAACAGCAAAACTGCGAAGCTTAAAACCACAAAATTCAAAACACCTAAAACACAGCACATACCAGACCACACATATACCACAACACCCACATCACAGCATAAACAAAACAACACACATCCACAAACCTACAACACAAATAAGTAAGGTGGGCAAGCCCTGTGCACCCCCCACACACCCCCTACTTACATATATTAACTCTGAGATCGCACAAACAGTAAACAAAAGCAAATTCACACACACATTCTACAGTCCCTCACACACATCACACATTTCAGCACACTCATACATACACTCAAACTCCCACCCAAAACCCTTACAAAACACTCGCTTACCTGAAATAACACCTAAACCCACACACGGCACCGCACACCATCCACATACAGTCCCGGACATTATGTAGCGTAAAGCCATAACCGCAAATTCAAGATTATGCACTTTCGCTATTTTCAAACTTCGACTTTATAGTCTCAAGATACTGAAATTTGGCATTTCAGTATTTCGAGATTATAGTGTTTATATATATATATATATATATATATATATTTTAGCTGTGCTGGGACTTTTTTTCGGTTTCATTAAATTCTCTGGTTTAAAATGCATCTAGTATTAGTCACTGGAACAGAATGTTTTGTTTTATTCTTCAGAAAATGGGAATTATGAAATGGGAAACAATCTACCCCCCCCCCCCGAGAAATAAATAATAAAGTAAAATAAAATAAAAAATATTTTTTTCCTCTTTGCATCCTCTGTTTTTGGGAGCCGTGTCTCATATGCCCCCACATCTCTTGCTTATATACTCCAATTCTGAAATCACACCTCCTCTTCAGAGAAAAATACAGCTTTAACTAATTTCTGTTTTTTTAATTATACTTTTGATGAATAATGGAAGTCTGCTTTGTAGCTCTCATGGATAGATTTTGGCTTCTGTCATCAGACTGATTACTATAAAAAATACTTAACTTTTACCATCATTAGTCCAGCCATCTAATGTTGTGTAATTGCATCCGACTCCTGTAGTAATGCCAACATTGACACGATTTCTAGGCAAGTAGGAAATGAAAGTAAATTGCCTGGCATTTCTTCTGTATTGCATACTAGTGCGCTTGCACACACACACACACACACACACACACACACACACCTGTAGACAATTCAGTCACCAGTCCACCTACTGCATGTCTTTGAGATGTGAGAGGGGTTAAAGTTCACAAATAAATAACAAGTTTTACCTTTTAGTCCTGAGTCAAGAATAATGCTTCAGGATGTGCAGAGTACTGGTGTATTCCATAAACAGTGCTGGGAGACTGACTAGCAAGATATTCAAATCAGTCTCAAAGAACTAAGAAAAATAATGTATACCTTTTTTTATCAATTTCATGCAAGCAGAACTTTGACGTAACATATCTTTTAACAAATAATACATTTTTTAAATATTTTATGTTCTCATGAGCCCCGCTTAGAGCTTCATGTGAACACTTGACAACTATGTATTTTTAAAAGAAGACCACCTGGTTTAAGAATTTATCTTTTGACCTTGTAACATTTAGTACTAGTACATACAAGCTTACAGACATCCTTGCAATGACTCATCCCCCAGCCTAAGAAGGCCACTGTGTACTGTTAACATTCTGAAACCAGACTCTTTAAACATAACACCATGACACCCCTTAACTCTTTCAGCACTTACTTTGCCTTCAGTTATCTGTCAGTACACTGTAATTTGCTAATAAAAAGAATGCAGTTGTAAGGCACTTGAAATATAAAGCTGCAACTTATGTGAGACTATATTTTGCATAATCATGCATCTCTTTTACCTTTAGATTTTAACATAAACATATTATAAACATTTTATTTGACTCATTTGTGAAGAAACTGCAAGTTAATACACATTTTGTGAAGAATAATCATGAGAACTAAACTGTGAGGTGACAGTGTTACCTTCTGTGACATTTTACCTCCCATTGTCATTGTGGTAAAGAATAATGTACTATTTTCTTGGTGCGTTTTGTAATAGGTTCCTCTGGACTCTGGATTCCTTTGGACCACTGGCAACATTCATTAGCTTCTATAGTTGGAAGCTGATACTGAATCTATGTGTATAAATGTAGCCATATCTAATGGTTACAATATATTGTTAGTTGCTTCTAGTGATTTCTTTTCCTCACTGATTTTTCTGCTTTTGACTTCAGCTATCTGAACAAAGCCATATTCTACATACCATATTATAAATACAATAAGTACACTACATTATACATATGAGTTTGTTCCTTTTATTCAAACGGACGCAAGATTGATGCTTGTTTGGTCAACCAAAACAGATGATTGACGTGCACAAGATCGTCAATCCCCAGGTAGGGGAATATTCCTTTTCCCAGGTGATTGTGTGATTTTGGAGTTAGTATGTGTAATTAGCAGGGGGTTTGTGGGGGGGGGGGGGGGGGGGTGCTGCAAAAAACACTTGTTTTTGGTTTTGCCTGCTCAGAGGTTAATCATCAAAGCATGCACCGTAGCTGTTGACGTTCTGTTTTTCAGTGTTTTGACGTTGATGTTACAGACGTCAATCTTGTGTCTGTTCAGTGTAGAGGACTATGCCCATATGTATATATGCTTGTTTTCATGATGTCATGATGGTCTTTCTTGGCCCAGTTTGTAAATGCCACAACATAATCTGTATTTGTTGCTATTGCCATGGTCAGGCAACATACCTGCACAGGTTAGAGGCATAATAAAGGCACATAACATGGTGCAAAACTGCAAATAATGCAAATGGATTGTATCCCTTAGCAACCATGTGATATCTGCTGTAGTCTGCAAGATGCTGGTATGTAAACTCGGGAAGGTAGATATCTAGGTTGTCATTGCTTTTAGCATAGTGGTGCTGTTTGTACCATGTTTTAAGGTTTTGTCTTTAATCGGTATTATATCATTACTCTTAATTATTTCGATTCACAAGAACCTAATAGCTTAGCTCAGAGTAGATTCTCCATGGAACTGACATTTTAGAGTAATAACGATTTAAAATTTGCATGGTAGTGGTGCTGCGGTAGCGTTGTCGCCTCACAGCAAGACGTTGCCGCGTTTGATTCTCAGCTGGAGCATCTTCTGTGTGGAGGCATGCTTGAATGGGCGTGCCTTCGTTGAAGGTTGTGCGTCAGGGCTGGTAACTCGGCACGTAAAAATCCACTACCAAACATTAGCGGACCGGAGTTCCGCTGTGGCGACCTCTAACCGGGATAAGCCGAAAGATACAACAACTGTTAACAGTTTCTATTATTTAGTAGTGCGTAAGTCTGAAAGAACATCCTTCTAACTGTCTGGCCTGTAAACTGCTTGTCCTGGTGGGGGTTGTATTTGTAACAAGCTGAGCAACACACACCAGAATTCTTCAGTGCCAGCAACAGTCTGTGTTATGCTGTGGGTTCCCCAGATACAGCTGTGTAAGCTCACAGGTGGAACCTTCAGACAAATTCTAGGTACATCCTAGAGCTTCCTGTCAGTGGTTGCACCTGTACACGTCATGCAGGATGTACCCACGGGACATCCTCACAAGATGTCTACATTTTCTCAGCTGACTCTTAATGCAGAGGAGCATTGGTTGAGGTCATAGGTTCATAGGTGGTTACTAGGCTATTGGCAAAAGAGCCATTTGTAAGCTTAGCCAAGCTTACCCCAGATATACCAAAATATTGCTGGCATGTGTCAATACCCCAAGGAATTGTATGGTTATAATAATGGCTTGTACACATTAAGCATTCACAAGCTGGAACTGTCCATTAGTGACTGAAGTATAGGATATAGATCCGAATGAATTATTGAGTTTCTCACTCTGTTATGGAGAATGACCCTAGTGAGTCAGGTGAAGAGACTCATTTCTGCCACTTAATTATTTGACCTGATAACTGGAAAGGATGACAGATCAAACTGATTTCTTTCAGCCTTGACTGGGTCCCAAAGTGTCGTAAATATAAAATGACAATCTGCAGTCACACCCCTTTCAGTTACTAATTAAGTTTGAGACTACAGCTGAAGGCAGGTACATAGACTGAACATTAACATGAAAGCTTCTTTCTATGACTTAGCTGTCACTTCTGGTATTTGTAACTATAGTACATGGATACATAGTAGCAACATGTGGAATATGTTTAGTATGCTGATAGGACTACCATGATTCACCTTCCAATTTTACTGAATGGTGCAAAGGGTAACTTAGTTCCCTGATGTTTAAGACACTCCTGTGCAGAGCAGTAGCTCACTAATTTAACACCAGTGCTCATGCACAATTTAGTGTTCCACCACTGTCAGCAGTTCAAGTGTAGAGTAAAAAAACACAACAATAAAAAAGTTCCAAGTCGACTGGTACTTCCTACTGCCAACAACTGATCCACTCCCCCACAGCTTTTAAAAAGACTTTGGCTAACAGGCAGTACATACCCCTGCTCATAAAAATAGTTATTAAAGTGTCTTTCTTATCAGGCATTTCTGTACAAAGTCAGAAAATAAGTAGTTTAAATAATTCCGTCCAACAATTTGCTGCCCCCTTCACCCCACCCTTGCTAAGCTACTGCTGCTGTGGTTGGACTGGTAGGCAGTACTGAGCAGTGTGACAGTGCTACATAATACAGAAACCTATGGAGTGTATGGGCACACCTTTTCACTTACATGTCCTCTTAAACTGTAAATAATAATTGCCATTTGGGTATATTGTATAATTCATATGAATTCTGTGTTATACATTCTTTATTCACTGTAGTTAATTATTTAATATTAAATTTATTGGAGCTTTTCTTTTCTGGACTCTGCTAAGAAGGAGTCTTGCAGGGCCCTGATGGGCTATCCTGGTTAACAAACGGAATAAATAAATAAATAAATAGATATTGTGTAAAATACAGCCTGCCTTGCCAAGGAGGTATGTGTAGCTCCTTGTTAAGGCATTCTTTATAATAAATAACTGGCATACACTGCTTGCTGTGGTCCAGTGTCATGTCTGATTGAGGATGGACAGAGGTCATTATCATAGTATAGCAATCATAGGTTGGTACTAGGCTATCGACCTTAGGGGCCTATACAAGCATAGCCATAACAATTCCCTGGCTATTTCTTCCCACAATATTTACTTCCCTAGACCCCGTCTAGTAGGGCGACTGACGTGATCCCCGGGGTGAATTTCCTATCCCCCATCCAATTGTCAAGGTTCCTTTTGAAGAGGGCCAAAGAGGCGCTCTGCTTAACATGTATGGGCAGTCTATTCCAGAGTCTGGGGAGTCTTTGGGTCAGGAACTCCCCAGACTCAGATGATTGAGTGCTATGTGAGCTCCCACTGGGAGGAGCAGACCAGCTTCACTGACATGGGGCAGGGCATGAGAGTGTGGCTGGTGTGAATTTCCATGTCAGGCAGTGGCATTAGTTCATATTTTATTTGTTTTGTTTTACTGTGCTAGCTTGCTGCACAACACCATATGTAGAGCAGCATAGTAGCAGGAGGGGGGGGGGGTCACTGTCCTTTGGAGAGTAGAGCTGTTGGTAGGTACTCAGTTGCTGTCCAGTACTACAATGTTGCTGGCTCTTTGAAGTGAGAATGATCAAGAGGGTGGTGCTTCATATATGTACTCCATAACTGAGCAAGACTGCACACAAGGTCCTGCTCCATTGCATTTGCTTCCATCCTCACTGTAGTGATCAGTCTGTACATGGTCCTGCTCCATTGCATCTGCTTACATCCTCACTGTAGTGATCAGTCTGTTTTTCCCCTAGGAGACAACCATGCCTTCTAATTTGGAAATGCTGATTATTCATCCCTGCAGCTTCATGCTTAGCAACAAGCTACTCCACTTACTTCAGGCGAAGAAGAAAGCATTGCCTACTTGCAACAGAGATGCAGTCTTCATATCCCCAAGCCGCATACTGTCTGAACCTCTACTCTACCTTGATATCATAACTAAGAAAGTTATGAAACAGAGGGAAGACGACAAGGCACACACTGTATGTGCCTGAATTAATGCTCAGAATGTGGGCACAACTCATGCTTTGCAAACACAGGCACTAACAGTCACGCATGCTGTAATGGACCCAAGGCTCCATACATTTGTAGAGCCACTCATGAGATTTTCCAGGTATCTGGTATTATGTGGCCGTATGCATTCTCCTTGTCCATGAAACACATGTAGGCACTACTGGCGGGCCTATGTTTGCATACAAAGAATTGATTTGCTGTTCCCTTCCAGGACAGAAGCCACATTGCTTTTTCTGAGTCAGAGGTCCGTTGTTAGACATACCCCAGGATTCAATAATGCTCACAGTTAAGTGCTCACTGTTCTGAGTAAACAGACAGCACAGACATAACTCACACCTTCTTCCTCCTAATTGTAGTTTTCCTACTGATATTCTTGCAGTTTTAAATATTGCATTTGGCCACCACAACAAAAACTATTTCTCCCAGCAACTAATCAGATTGAACTTCACATTTACCTACACTAACATACTGCAGCTCCTGCATAACGATGTCTACAGGATTGCAGTTGGCCACCATAACAAAAACTGTTTCTCTCAACAATTAATCAGAGTAGGTTACACATATAAAAAGCATTTGTTAAGCTTATAGCCGGCCTTAGGCATAGGCCAACTAGGCGGCCGCCTAGGGCGCCGTTCTAGCAGGGGCGCTCTTCCAGTATTTATCTGGTGTAGGTATACTAGGATTGGGGCACCGGGTGGTGTGGTAGGGGGCACCGTGGAGCCCTTTTGCCTAGGGCACCAGTTGATCTTGGGCCACTCCTGGTTAAGCTTTCTCTTACAGTGCTGTGTAATTAAGCAAGTCACCATTTTGGTCAGCCATAGGGCACTTTTCTATTTGAGTGTTTGCCTCCTTCCCCTGTAACTAACGTACACTTACTCTTACATTTGTCTCTCTGGCCCTTACTTTCACAGGTATACCTTGTACCTTCTGGCTTTCTAACACTCAGACATAGATTCCTGTTGGAAGTTTTACTTACTTGTCTGACATTTGAACAAGTAACCCTTGTAAAAATCATCAAAATTGTATGCTGTTGGTCTGTCTTTCCTGCTAAACATAAGTAAAATTAAAGTGCTGAGTGCAAGTAACATTAAAGTGCTGAGAGCAGATTTTAGGCCCTTACATTCAACTTACATCTGGTGTGATGTCTTGAGTCAGTCGAGGTATTCATCTAACCACTCCTGCTGCCTTCTCCCCCCCCCCCCTCTTTACTCATACAGGTTAAACTGCTACAGCTTAGTACAGACATCATTTTCAAGTCTAGATGCTTAGGATTTCCCTCTCTCTTCCCCCCTTGGCTGACCTGGTGTGACTCAGTGTATGTTTTTTCATTGTATGGATTTTTTACTGTTTTTTTGTGTAACTGAATGACCTGATGCTAAATTCTGATTCTGCACAGACTGATCTATTTTTGTTGTAGACACTCTATAAGTAGCCAGTGACTTTACTGAATTTCTGTGGTAATGTTTGTGTTTAAACTGAATCTTTACCTAGAGAAAGGTATAATGAGCACTACTACTTGCTGCATGTGTTTTTAATGTTTAAATTGCACACACATTGAAAAAGTGCGTTCGTGACATGAATAACTTGTGCTAGCTTTACCCGAATTGCTTTTACTGACAGTTTTCCAGTTGTACAATTGTGAATGATTGATTTAGTTTTACTGGTATATCTTTAAAATCTGGCAAGTGTTTGTTATTTACTGCATTGCTCTCTTGCTAAGGTTTCTTAGCTATAAATCCTAATCCATTCTGAAGTGTGCTACTTTACCCCCAAAAAACCTTTCTGAATGTACTATTATATAATAACTGTCTGCTGCTGCCTTAATGCTTACCCTAGAATCTCTGTTTTTCTCTTTTCCTAGTTGAACTTCACATTTACCTACACTAACATACTCTAGGTCCTGCATAACATTGTCTACAGGATTGCAGTTGGCCACCACAACAAAAACTGTTTCTCCCAGCAATTAATCAGAGTAGGTTACACACATAAAAAGCATTTGTTAAGCTTTCTCTTACAGTGCTGTGTAATTAAGCAAGTCACCATTTTGGTCAGCCATAGGGCTCTTTTCTACTTGAGTGTTTGCCTCCTTCCCCTGTAACTAACGTACACTGACTCTTACATTGGTCTCTCTGGCCCTTACTTTCGCAGGTATACCTTGTACCTTCTGACTTTCTAACACTCAGATATAGATTCCTGTTGAAAGTTTTACTTACTTGTCTGACATTTGAACAAGTAACCCTTAGAAAAATCCTCAAAATTGTATACTGTTGGTCTGTCTTTCCTGCTAAACATAAGTAAAATTAAAGTGCTGAGTGCAGATTTTAGGCCCTTACATTCAACTTACCTCTGGTGTGATGTCTTGAGTCAGTTGAGGTATTCCTCTAACCACTCCTACTGCCTTCTCTCCCCCCCCCACCCCCTCTTTCCTCATACAGGTTAAACTGCTACAACTCAGTACAGACATCATTTTCAGATCTAGGTGCTTAGGACTCCTCCCCACCTTGGCTGATCTGGTCTGACTCAGTGTATGTTTCTTCATTGTATGGATTTTTTACTGTTTTTTGTGTGTAACTGAATGACCTGATGCTTCCACCTAAAGCTCTGAATATTATACTCTAAACTCATAACCTACAGCTAGCAAATACCCTGCAAGAGTATAAACCACAGTTGAAAACATAGTGTATAACTTAGTCAGTGTTAGCCCTGCTTGCTTTCGCTCTGCTCGGGCTTGTTCTGCTCCCCTCCCTGCCCCTTATTACCACCCGCTCCTCTTGTGCTCGCTATGCGCCCCTCCCTGCTCCCAGTTTCCACCACCACACCCCCTGTTATAACACAGAATCAGCTTTGACCTAACATACTCTCTCCACCCTGCTATAACATCCTGTCAGCTTTCACCTAACATACTGTCTCCACCCACCCTATTACCTCTAAATATACAATCAAATCTTTAGCTGTTCTGCCATACAAACAACAGATCTAACTACTATACTCCTCTTATAATGCTATATTCCTCTTTACTACCCATTCTGCTGGACACTTATTTACTCACCTTGTATGAAAACCAGTTTCTCATTGGTTATCAGTACCCAAAAGGCCATACTATCACCCCAGCAGTAAAGCATCTCACCTTCAGCCATGCTAATAATAATGGGTCCAACTCAACATCTTATTCACTCTTTCACCATACCAACCCCTGGCACATTAGCCCTAGATCTCAACAGTACTACATACTTATAAACAAACTTCTGAAGCTTATCATTAAGCACAGACCTAGCCTAATACTCGGTGGTGATATTCACCCCAACCTTGGCCCATCCACTTCTGATATATACACCCCCTCTACTTGCAACCTAAGCTGTAAAACTATAATCAGTAGACCAACTAACTCTCTCCTGACCTGTCATCTCAATATTAGAAGCATTAATAACAAGGTACATGAACTGCATGCACTCCTGGCTGTCCACTCCCCTGAGATTCTCTGTCTATCTGAAACCTGGTTAAAACCTAACACTACCAACAATTAAGTGTTACCACCTGGTTATAACATACACAGGCTGGATCGTGTTTCCAGGAAGGGGGGGGGGGTGAGGTAGCTATATCTGAGTTGAATGTGACCATAGATGTTACTCAACCACCTCAGATTAATAACTCCGAAATTCTTGCCACTAGATTGCAACTTAACAAAAGTAAATGCATCAACATCATCTGCATGTATATTCCCCCAGGTAACAATATAGCCATACTTGAAATACCCTACACTGGCTATCATGTCATTACCCCCAAGAAACCCTACTACTCAGAGATTTTAACATAGACTGGGGCACCTGTTCCTCAGAATCCCCATCTGCCCATATTAACCTGCATGCATTTACACAGATCATAACCACCCCTACCAGGCTAGGTAAACCCAATCAAAAGAAAGCATACTTGACTGGGTACTCATAAATAGTAACCCCCCAACTGTACAACACTGGTACCCTTCCCGATGACCTAAGCGACCACCTTTTCACTTATATAGTTAAACAAAAGCCATTAGTCCAAAACAACCCTTACTCAGAAAAGGCAGAAGCAAAAAAGACTTTGACCCTGCCAAATTCCAACAGGAACTTAACTCCTGTAACTGGTCTATGCTAAAACCCCTCCCCTTAGCGGAGGCAGTTGCATATTTTAACAACAAATTTCTTGAAATCCTTGATTTGTATGCACCTGCCCGTTCAAAGAGAACAAAAGCAAAAACTGCACCATGGCTTTCTAAAGAGTTTAGACTAAATATTACCAGTAGAAACACATTTTGGGCTCTATGATGCTCTACTAAAGACCCCCAAGATCATGTTAAATACAGGCAAGCTTGGAATGAAACTAAGAAATCTATTTTACAAGTCGAAAAACAATACTGTTGTAATTTACAAACAGCAAACCAGAACAATCCTCAGAAGTTCTGGGCAGGTCTGAATAATCTACTTCATCCAGGAAAAACTTCTACGCCTGTCCCTACTGCTACCATTGATAAACTCCCCGAGGGTATTTCAGATAGTTTTAACCATTTCATTACTGAGACAATTCAAGCCCTAGCTAGCCAATTACCTCCTAGCTTCCCTGGTCCTGATAGTACCATCCCTATGAACCTACTCTCATTCAGCTTTCAACCAGTGTCCTCGTCACTTATCCGTACCTTGATCAAAAAATTAAAATCTACCACAATCTCCACTGATCAACTCCCCGCCGAGTACCTTCAAAAGTCAGCTGATGCTATTGCCTACCCAGTATCAATACTAATTAATCATACCATAGCAGAGGCTAAAAGTCCCACCATTTGGAAAACATTCTATGTAATCCCACTACATAAAGGAGGCTCCTCCACTGTATTCTCCAATTATAGACCAATAGCTATACTTTCTCCACTTGCAAAGATTATGGAAAAATGTTTACACAAACAACTCATGCACCACCTAATCCAGAATCACCTCATGGCAGATACCCAACACGGCTTCCGTCCACACCACAGCACTACTTCAGTCCTACTAGCTTTTACCAATACCATAAACAATAACTGTAACAATAATCACATATTCTCAGCCCTCTTCTTGGATCTTTCCAAGGCATTTGACATGGTTGACCGCCAACTTCTGATTCACACCCTGCAAACTTTGTGTCTAGATTCTAAAGCCTTTCAATGGTTTAAATCCTACCTCAATGGGAGACAGCAGGCTGTCTTTGGCAGAATAAGCTCTCTAACCTACTACCTAATACCCTTGGAGTACCACAAGGCTCCATACTAGGGCCCCTACTGTTTTTCTTCTTTATTAACGACTTGTATACTGTCATCCCAAATGTCAGCCTGTATCCAATATGCTGACTCCACCCTGATTTGCTCAACTACATCTCCTACAGATGTATGGTCTGCTACCCAGTCCACCTTTAATACTATAGAAAACTGGCTCTCTGAACATTGATTGATACTAAATCCAAAAAAAAACCTAAAATGCTGTTATTCCCACCAACACAAAGGCCTGCTGCTTTCACCTTTACCATAAATGCAAATGATGGAACAATAATCTCCTCCGACCCCTCTACAAAACTATTAGGTGTCGTTATTGATAATAACCTAAAATTCGACCTACATGTAAACCAATCAATTAAAACCATCTATAAAAATGGGTCTATATTAGATGAGCGACCGTTCCGATGTTCGAATCATTGATGGTCAACATCATATGATCGAACGTGGGAAAGGTTGAAGGTGAAAGTCAATGGCTTTTCACACGCAGAATGGGAAATTTTCCCTTTCTGCACTGAAGTGCATTCTCGGAGTTGGTATATTTAAGTAGGGGGTGTGGGGGGTCAGGGGGCTTGCCCCCTGCTCAGAGCGGGAAGGTAAGTTTTTTTTTATTTTATTATATAGTCGATGTTTCGAACTTTGCTCATATGAGTTCGCTCATGTGAGGTTTGAAGTTTTGAAACTTCGACTATATAATATAGACCCTAAAAAACTAGGGTCACGTTATAGAATAAAAGCCTTCCTCACCCCTCCAGCCAAAATTGCCATAGCTCGCTCTCACCTACTTTCAACACTTCTATATGCACCCCCCCTACTCTCTAATCTAAACAAGACTGTACTTAATAAACTCTCAACCTGCTGTAATCACATTGCCAGGTTTGCCACTGGCCTGCCTTTTAGGACACACCACTGCATTAATCTTAACCAGCTTGGGTGGCTTGAACTACCAAGTCTAATCCAATATAACCTACTGATTATGGCTAATAAAATCTTTATAATGTGAAAAATCTATTAATCAGATTACTGTTGAACTTACCCCGACTGCCACCAGGGAGTCTATTTGTGTTTGCTTATGTATTCTTTGTCTATACTATATTTGTAATATGTTTTCATTGTTTTTATTGTATCTGCTTACCTTGGAGATTTTCTTCCCGTGCTTCCATTGAAAATGGACATGAATCCAGTCGGACTATCCCGGTCAGCAAATGTAAAATAAATAAATGAAATAAACATTGACAGGGATTCATAAAGATTACTACAAAGTGTAGACTACATGCACACTTAGTATAATCTTTCTGAGTGACTAGAAAGCACAAAACATGTGATAACTGTTCTTGAGTGCATATTGTGTACCCTTAGTATACAGTTAGTGTAGGCTTTATTGAATCTGGCCCATAATATTCTTCTTTCCAGCATCTTTACATAGTCTTTTCTAGGAGACTGAGAAACATGATTCCTCAATAAATAAAGTACACCCTTTTGCATTTCTTTCTGAAATTGTGTACTAACTTGACACTTCTGCAATAACTTCAGCACTTTTGGCCTGAGATCATCTGCTGTTGTACCCTTACCACAGTGGCAGTGCTAAATTAGTACAGTGACTTCAGTTACAAAAATGAACCCAATCACACCAGTTGATTTGGCATTGCTTCTTCAAAGCAAGGCTAGTGTGCTGGGTTTAGGAGTTCTTCAAAGTATTCCTTCTGCTTTATGACAGTTCTCCCCATTTGTGATTGAAGTTTCTCCACCCTTTGTAGAAGTGTCCTAGGCAAGGTGTTCCCCCTCCAAGTGACTGGATAGTTTGTAAGAACCATTTTAAGGCCACCTGAAAGTCATCTTCTTTTGGCTTACTAAACTCCTCATGCATCTAGCTTTTGCTTTGCTGATTGCAATGGCTGCTTCTCTCCTGGCCATCTAGGATGAATCAGTAAATCAAGACCACCAACTGGCAGTGGACAGAAACCTCTTCTTTATCTTTATAGCCACCCTTACTACTGGTGTCCAGCAGATGGCACTAAAGATAGTTCCCTGACAGGTACCATCTTTTGGCCACAATTCCTTGCTGCTTACTCAATGGTTATGGTCTTGATAGTGGTAATTTCAGACTCCATATATCCAGCCTTCCCTAGTATGTGGAAGAAGATTTTCAAGAAGCAAGAGTTGCACTCATCCCACATGGAATTATCTGGCAGGTGTTCTCAGGGTACCCTTTTTTATTTTTTTCTAAGGCTGTCTTGCCACCTCTTCTGCTGGTTGATGCAACTTACCAACAAGTAGTAATCAGCTTAGCATTTGCCTTGACCGGACTGTCCAAAGCATATTGGCTCAGATTGATACTAAAGTTTTGCGTACACCTATGAGAAGTATTGTTGCCAATCATGATGTTTGCTATGGACAACCAGTGACTAGCAATGAAGTCCAATAACAAGTCACTATTCAAGTTCACATCAAGTAGTCCTTATCACTCAATCATATGTCTCCAAATATTTCATAATTCCCATATGAGGGCTGGCATCTTCCATTAGAAATACAGAGTCAGTTGATGGTACTCTATTATATGCTTAAGTTTTAGTCTTGAAGAAAGCCGAATATTCCTAGTAAATCTTAGGTGCAAATACACAAAGAAAAGATGGAGTCTTCCTTTCTGCATTGCACAGTTATATTGAGGAAACAAACTTAACCACTCACAAAAACTGCAACTGTACAATTGCCTGTACAATTTCTGTCTTATTCTCCACCTGTGAGGTGATGTTCTCCAGCTGGAGAGCAAGTTTCCACTGTGAAGATCAAGTTCGTCCATATCTGTCTTACGTCTACAAGCCAACCCTTTGATTTGTAGGTGCCACTTAGATGGCATTACACGTGACTACCATGCTTTGAGTTGAAGGTGATGAACCCACAAAGCTACTCCACTCAGCTTGTACAGTTGTCCACATACATTACCCAAGGTATTTACCTGCAAACACCAACCCTAAGCTTGGCTTCAGGGGTAGGTCTCAGTATCCTTCTTCTGGGTGAGGTTCTGTTATTCTTCGAGTAACCCAAGACACAACAGATTTATGAAACAATTTTTATTGTTTAAAAATAAATTATTTCTAATTTTTTTATGCATTTGTATTAGTTCACAATATGGGAAGAATGAAGCAAACTGAATGCTGTGAAACAAAAAAACAAATTGTGTGTGTGTGTGTGTGTGTGTGTGTGTGTGTGTGTGTGTGTGTGTGTGTGTGTGTGTGTGTGTGCGTGCGTCCTGCATGCCCCATACAGTTGACTGTGAATGAATAATTGCATGTCCTTTGTGCAGCAGTATTTAAAGGGCTTGTGTCAGGGAGTCTGCACAACCCTGTTCCTCCTGAATGTCAACATGCAATGGTGTCATGATGACAAACATGCTTCCTTATGCATCCACCTAATACACACTGAAACCAACTCAACATGTCAGACGTCACTGTAGCTTCTTCCTGGTGGTTCTTTTTTATTCTTTGGCTAGCCCTATCTTCACCCTACCCTTTCCTCCTGCCCCTTCAGTTCACTGACTCCATTCCCCAACCCAGCTCACTCGCGGTATGGCTGGATACCTACCTCTGCACTAATAGGCCAGATAGATTATTCGTTATGTGTATATCCAATGGTGTTGCATAGTGTTGTGTTGGTGCTTATGTATTTGTGTTTGTATGCATTCTATGGGGAGGACTTAATCCCCTCAAGTCTACCCAGAAAATGGACCATGAGCTCAATCGGACTGTCTGTTAATTTTCAAATAAAAAAATGAATAATGTCCACTGTTTCCTCTTTGTTGTTTCCGTGCACCACTGTGCAGTCTGTGCTTCAAAGTGCAAATCAAGGCTGCTTAGCACTAGTGCTTAATTTGTAATGCTGACCTCATTTCTGTTGTCATACTGGAAAACATTGTGGTTGAGCTAAGGAAGTGCTGACTTGACTGCAGACTCATACCCTTTGGCAGTCACTAATGTAGCAATCTGACTTTGTTAACAGGGTATTGTGTTCAGAATTTATTGAAAGCAAGTGTTACATACTAACAAACAGCAGATTCTGGAAGTGCATATTATGAGAGTTGAACCAAGGATAACACTAATTTACATGGATGAGCATTAATCTAACACAGAATGCAACATTTCTTGGTCTTAAGAAAAAACTACCAAGCTATAGTGAATGTTTCATTTCTGTTTTCTTAAAGAAATTATTGTGGTGTGAGTGCAGTGCTGGAGAACATCAGTTGTAGACAGCAGATGTTTTCTTGAACAGGTACACCATTTTGACCAGTTACCACTGACATTAGTTTACACAGGTACACTGTTTTGACAGATTGCCACTGACATTAATTTACTTGCTTACCTGAAAGAATAATATGTTTTGTACACCCCTGCTATGTAATTTTGGATCATATCTGTAAATAAATGCATTAAAAATGTGATTGTTAATTGTGGAAGGCATAGAACAATGATACTTATCTCTGAAGGGACATGAGAGAAAAGATAACAGGAAGTCTAGAGTCACACCAGACTGAAAATAAAACAAATTACAGGAAGTAGGACAGAAAAATAATATACACATAGTCTCCATGTATATGTGTCTTAAATGAATACTTGCTAAAAAATGTGACAAAACAAAGGGGATAGTCAGAAAGAATATAGTAAATACTTTTAACTTCTCAAAGTAGCAGTTGATTCTTTTAGATGGTTGGTATTATATTGCTTCATATCAGCAAAGTGTGCCTCTAATAACATTTCTTTTGAATTCTAATGGTTTAAACATGGTGAAATCAATCTCAAAGTTTGGTACACCTTGTGAATGTTCTTCATATAAAGGTAATTGTATTTTTTTTTTTTTTTGAGATGTGAGGGAATTAGGAAGCTTATTGATTGCGTGTTCTATTCAGGTGTTACAACGAGTTAAACAGACAGTCACTTTACTCTGAAAGTGTTAAATTGGCATTTTTAATAGAGTTGAGATTGTACTTCCTCCAGGGAAAATCTTTTCATTAGTTCTGGTTAAATTTAGTTCCCTGGGATGACCTGAGACATGCTGCTTTCATGGGGAAATGGTACTATTGGAGTCAGACCATTTCCTTCTGGTTTGTATGCTGATGACACTTCTTAGGAGAAAAGGGAAATGACTTTCTGATCTTCATGAAGGAGCATACTTTTTTAATTTTCGTAACATTTTTGTTTAGGATTAGCTTTTAGTTATGTGATTCATTATGTATCGTGATGTTTAAAGCTATGGGCTTTTTTATTTTTCTTTTCTTTTTTTATTGCATATGAAGTACAAGGCATAAACATGCAGATAGGCAAAGGGAACATCATGTAGATTATAACCTGTCTCTGTAAAATAAATCTGTTTATATATATATATATATATATATATATATATATATATATATATATATATATGGGTCTACTTCTGTTCGCTGACAGACCATTTCACTGAAACCCATTTGCTCGACAGCTCATTTCATCGACAAACATTCTAGGTGGGGGGCTGCACCCCCCACACCCCCCAACTATATATAACAACTCCACAGTCGCACA